>NC_090891.1:29073091-29095591 GCF_036669925.1 Montipora capricornis | reverse complement strand
TTAATGGCGCAATCCGATGAAAACAATCGAACACGTTTGTTTCTTCCAAATTGAAAGAGGAAATTTGTTTACTTTGTGCTAAAATGTATCAGAAACAAAGACGAAATAAAACAAAAGCTTCTTTCAATCTTGAGACAACGCTTGGAAAGGAGATCTCCAGTGATACTTTTTGGGCTAACACTTTGTGCTGTAATTGTGATGATAGAATAATACTAGTATGGAAGATCATTAAGGAGTAAGGGAAAGCTTTGAATCGTCAAGAAAGTCAATTGATTTCACTCATGAAAGATCACGTAGGCTTTATGTGTAGGAGACGTGCTAGACCGGGATTAAATGACATGCTAGATCGGGAATAGAAGTAGAAATACATCTTTGTAAAACTTACCATTTAGTGATGCAATAACGCTCTCTGTCTACGGAACATGTGTCGATAGTTGTTGAGAATCGTCTCGGTACTTCCAGACACCAATTTTTGTGTAAGATTTTAAATGTCCTTTAACTGTTGTTTTGAACAATCTTCGCCTACATCACGCTCTAATGATCTCTAATGCGACGACAATTGAGGCTAGAGACCAGATCTTTCATGAGTAAAATCAGTGGAACAATCACGAAGACGATAGCATTGGAATCCTCCCCAACTAAGCAATCAAAGGCTTACGGGACTAACTCAAAGGTCATACTTTTCTACGGTGGCCCATTAGGGCTTTTTCGTTGGAGCAGACACAAACAAATCTCTGCAAGACATATATGCTTGAATTGTTTTCCTCTGATAGTTGCGCAATAGTTGGAATATCCTGTAGCTTCATCCATCACTTGTGTTGAAAGTCAGGCTTCACTGCTTATGGCAAATTTTGATTGACAACTCTATCTCCTGGGGTCCACAAGGACTACTCTGATTGGTCTAGCTCAGTCAGTCAGTCAGTCGCCAATCAAGTATGAAAAGTCCTTCGTCCCGCGCGCCATCAACATGAGACGAAGGACTTTTCAAAAGTCTAGCTTTGAGTTTGCCCACAAAAATCCCAAAGTTAAAACCTTTTTTTAAAATTTTTTTTGCATCATTGGCTCAAGAAGATTTCAGTACCAGGGATCACGTTAACACAGAAATCGTGAAATTTAACGCAAAAATTCATCAAAGTCCCACAACTTGCCTTGATTTGTCAGTATAAATTATTCTGTTGTTTGGGTGACATGCAAAAAAAAAAAATAAAAAAAATAAATAATAAATAACGAAGTAAATTAATGTAGTGGTCTCCGTATTGGATTTAGCCATGCAAAGGAGACTGGTGAAGATGACTAAACATCCGGGAAACTTAATTGAGCTCCCGCCATTTGTTTGCTCATTGCTCAGTTTATCCCCATTGCAGGGAGGGGGGTACACCCCACTGCACCCCTGCCCTAGATCCGCCCCTGAATAGTTATGATATTTAGCTGGGGATTCTAAAAAATACTTATGTCACACTTTTTATTTTACAGCATGATTTAGACATGAATTCTTCGGGTCTGCCTTCAGTCATCAGATGTTCAGCAGAACGCATGTCAGAGAATGGAGTTTACCTATTGGGTGAGTTGATGTATAGGTGACATTTTTGTCAAGACAATAATTTTGTTTTCTTAATTGAGAAATGTTGTCATGTCATGGATTCCAATAATATTTTTTTAAATAAAATTATATCCATTTTAAAACTTTGTGTTGTCAAAACACACAAACTGACACCCATCGCAACAGATACAAGAACTAGGTGAATTTTTCATGGCAGAGGCCACTGAAGCCTCTTTCTTTGCTATAACTTGAATTATTGCTTGATTGATTTCAGAAAATGGAATTTCCCTTTTCTTGTGGATTGGGCTTCAAGTTGATCCCAACTGGCTGCATGAAGTGTTTGGTGTTCAAACTATTGGCCAAGTGGACATTGAAATGGTTAGATGTTACTACCATTAACTTTTGTTTCAGGGAAACCCCTTTTTTTTATGTAGCAGGCAGTTTGACGTGTATCGTCAGGAAGTTATTTCTCCACCAGGAACTGACCTGAATGTTTATTGAAACTGAATCCTCAGGTGTCAGTCCAACTTGCTGCTTGGCATTTCAGGATGGTGCCATCTAATACAAAAGTATTTATTCCCTGTTAAAGATTATGCAGAAAAGTAGATCTTTTGGCACACACTGTATAACAATGTTTAATAAGATTTGGGCGGTAACCATGCATGTCTTAGAGATAATTTGCATTTGTAGACGCAGTAAATGTCATGATTTTATTTTGTCCGGTTTCAGACTTCTCTGCCAGTCCTTGAAAATGCTCTTTCTGCCCGTCTTCATGAAATTATTCGGAAAATCCAGGAACAAAGACAGCACTATCTCAAGGTATGAAATCAGCCCCTAAGGGCTTTGGAAGCCTTACATTTTGTTAGAGTTTAATATAAAGTTGTTGGTGATCTGATAAGGTATGAAGGATATTCATAACTGCCTCTGTCACCATTTCTTTTCGGAGGCAGTGTGATAGCATTCAATATGACAATGATGAAGGTGAAGCAGCTGCCAGAAGCGCCTCGTGTATGCTTGTGTTCCCTAAAATTACTTGATCCTGCACTTTGTTACTTGTTCATGTCTAAACAAGTACCTTCTCAGTTTTCTATTGTCTTTCTTCACAGTTAACTGTAGTTCGACAGCGGGACAAACTTGAAGCATGGTTTAAGCACTTGCTTGTGGAGGACAAGGGAATCAATCCAGCTGCAAGCAGTTATGTAGACTTCCTCTGCCAAATGCACAAGGAGATCCGCAGCTTGATGAACTAACATGACAAGATTGTTCAAAGCCGGAATTTTACCACAGGAATAAAAATCTGGAGAAAATTCTTAACTTCACTCATTGTCTTTCACATTGACTTGAAACTTCATTTTTAGAGTGTGTTTTGAGTTAATTTTGACAATTAAAAAAAAGACCTTTTTTTTTCTCTGACCAATAAAATCTGACAAGCGACGTTTATGTCAGAATTTGAAAATTCACCCATGAAGTCAAGTTTAAAAGAAAGAAAAGCTACATCTGAATGTGGCAGCTCATATAGTTTATAGTTCATGGGGTAAAAAGTGGAAATTTTGAAGCAATACACAAATGGTGTAAACATCTATATAAAAAAAATGATGATGAACATCTAATGAATGACACAATGAGTTGTTCTGTACCTGCCAAGCGAATTTAGCCGTACTTCCCAAGTCTAATTTGCAACAGTGTTAGTCAAATTATTGTCCATTAATATTTTCTAACTTGACCGAATTAAAGCAAACTTTATGACTGATGTTGTTTGCAACATTCTTTAATTAAAGGTGTTGGAGAAATTAAGGTTCATTTTTGAGGCCAAAAATAAATGGGAGGCTGCTGTTTTCTTCATTTATTACACATAACATGAGGATTTTATTCCATAAAGCTCATTTGTAGAAATCTATACGCTTTATTTTCACGTGTGGAAAAGGCTTATACAGCCAATCAGAATGGCATACAGCTATTTCACTTGTGGAAGTATAACCAATCAACGATAGCGTAAAGGCGTTTCCATGCCAATCACTTGTGCATCTCGTGCAAATCGTACTTTGTTATTGAATTAAATTAAATTTGCATTTGGTTCTATTGTTAGTGAGTTGTTTCTAATTTGCGTTCAGAAAACTATTTTAATGAAAATTCTCGTCTTATGTGTAATAAACGACATAGAAAGTGCTTTGTACGGGGTTTTATTCACTCATTGTTTGTGTCAAAAACCTTCACTCGCTCGTTCCTCGCTCGTTCGGGTTTTTGACGCAAACAACTCATGAATAAAACCCAGTACGCCGCACTTTCTATGACGTAAAATGAGGTTAAACAACTAGGAGCGACTGCAGCCATTTGGTCAGTGGTTGTAGTATACTGGCGCATGCGTGGAATACCTCGTGCTTTGGGCTGTATCGCTTATTTATCAGTGTGGCGGGAAGTAGGAGCATTGTGTGTGGAGCGTTTAGCGGTTTTCTTTTTTTTTCGTCCCTCCCCACCCTCTGCTTTCCACTGTGTATCAGTGTGACGGGTGCCCATTCTTCTCGGGGGCGTGGGGGCTCATGGCTGGGTTGTCAGGTTTTGCCAGCCATCGGTGCAGTCTCCATCTTGGAGCTGGCCGCCAATAGTGGAAGCTCCAGGATGTTTCGGGCACCCAACCTCTAAAGAGCGACGATGTTGTTTACTATATATCCTCAAAAAACAATTCTTTCCTTGCTCTACAGCTGTAGCTTGAAGGCAAGAAATCGGCTGAAATCAAACCACTTTCATAGGCTGGACTACAGTGGGAGAAAGAGAGACTATTTATACACAATTAGAAATTTAATTAAGCTACAAAGCTTGTGGGATTTTGTACTTACATACAAGTAAATATTAATTACAGTAACTATAATTTTCAGTGGTGAATATAAGAATTTGGGGTTATATTCCCGACAACCCGGTGACTATAACATTTTGGAGGCGCGGCTGTTAAGGTCAGCGAGCACTTTTTGTGCCTTTTTATTGTGTTTTAGCATGTTGTTTTGCACTTTATGAGGCTAAATGTCATATAGGTAAAGTTAAAACCAAGCCAATGCAGCGGTTTCTCCTGGTGATATCGGGGGTGGAGTGGGGGGGGGGGGGGGGGATTCCAGGGAGGTTTGCAGGGGCATTGCCATGTGCTTTGGCTTGAGTCACCTTGTTGCTTTTCCCTCCCTCCCATGTTTTAGGGTAAGTATACATTCCACATACTGGTCTCAGTGAGGATGTGTTGACGGGTGCTGTGGGAGGTGGACTGTGGCTCGGTTGCCATGGTGACCTCCTTGCTGCCCTTACTGCACCAGTAAATTGGTGCAGAGTGTTAATTTGATATTCACCGCTGAAAATTATACTAAAACAGTTATTTGCCTCAGGCTCACCGAATATTGGGGAATATTTACCTCTACTACGTCTCTGTAAATATTCAACAATCATTCACTTCGCCTTTGGTGAATGATTGTTAAATAGTATCGTGACCCACAGTTAAAAATTCATAACCCGCCCCATTTAGTCTTTTTAAGCCATAGAAAAAAACCCTAAATGAAAAACTGAAATAAAATCTTAGAGTTGAATGGTCCAACTGGATTAAATAAACACCCACTCAGATTTTACAGTTCAAGTGAACTAAATTTTATATAAACACAATCCTCCCTTATAAAAAACAAAAAAAGCTATTCCCAACCCACTACTCAAAAAAAAAAAAATACAATTAAATGTCAATCAAGAACTACACTTAGTCAAAGTATTGATCTTACAACATTTGCAACAAACGAGCTTATGTGTACAAGTATCGTTAGGAGCGAAAACTCGACGTAACCTGGAAAAGTAGAATGATTTCAACCTTGATATTAGATTGAGACATTAAATCTGGAGGTAAGGCATTTCTTACAAAGAATGAATTTCTGAAGAGGGATATTTTAGCATTGACTTTAAGGAAAAGCCCAGAGGCACTACAGTGTGAGCACACAGTATAAATGGAGACATATCTATCAAGGCAGGTATTAATATACCATAATTTACATTTAAGATATTCTAGCCACTAGTTAAGAGGTATTAAATTCCTCTTGAAACTAAACAGTCTGTCCTTGTATGATAGTTTATTGTTCTTGCATATGAAGTGTGAAGCATGCCTTTCTCTACCTCTATCATTGGCAATGGTGTTTGCAGAGCCCAAACGTGGAAGCATGATTACTACCAGTTATAACTTTATTATATCTCTCAGCTGCTCCCTCTCCCAAAAATAGATTATTAGCAAGACTGTCTCTTATGCTTTTTATCTCTTCCCTTTCTCTTTGCAGAGCCCAAACATGGAAGCATGATGTCCACCAGTTATAACTTTATTATATCTCTCAGCTGCTCCCTCTCCCAAAAATAGATTATTAGCAAGACTGTCTCTTATGCTTTTTATCTCTTCCCTTTCTCTTCACGTTCTTGTTCAATGGTGCAAATCCTTGAGAGGATGATTGTCATAGGGGTGACATCTTCCTTGAAGAGCTCCATGGCATTAGCAAATTTGTTCTTGATATTTCTCTTGCGTGTTGCCGCATGCAAAAGTGTTACTAAAAGAAAAAGTGAAAAAAAAAACCTTTGATGTATGTCTTACAACACATTTGAGATGAGGTCTTTCAGTGATTAATACTTAATTAGTTATCTCATCAATATTACTCCTCTGATTTCTGTATGGTTAATTATTAACAAGGAATATTGCCAGCCTTCTTCTCTGAAAATTTTCCTGGTCAACAGGTTAATAAATGTAACCAAATTTTCTAAATGAAGTATCAGGACATATCACTCATCATGGGTTTTGGGTATTAAATGCAGGTTTGGTGCCATGGAAACCAAAGACTTTGGTTGCCAAAATAGACACAAACCCTTCTTGGAACAATGCTGCCTACAATTTCAAGGTTTGGTACAGGCAGGTGGTTTGCAGCCAGTCTCTGGAGACATAACAATGCTGCAATGTACAGTTGCTGGGTTTCTCATCAACCAACATGTGATGATGGATCTAAAAATCACCTAGAGTCTTTAAGATTAAGGCAGGACATTTACAAGGAAGGCTGCCCCTTGGTGTGCTAGGTTTAAGGTTTAACTGTGAAACAAGATTCGAAGTTAGAGTTTATTTGAGCACTGAAATTGCCTTCACTAGAAAAAAACAAACATTCCTGGGTAAAGGAGGTGTAGTAGCCCTTGTAAGGTTGTACAATGAAAATGACTTGCCACGGAACCAAAAGGATGAGACTAAACAACGAAAGTGTTGTATTGTGCCAAATCTTGGTTTGCATCCATGTGATGAAACGGCCATGTTGATGTACGAAACAACAGAAAATGGCCCCACAAGTTTTGCATAAATTATACTAAAGTCAAATACCCAAAAGACATTTTACTGCAGATGCAAACCATCAATAGACAGTCTAACATTTGACATAAGGACATTCCATGATTTAGACATGATGTTCAAGTGCTACTGTGACAGAAAAAAAAAAACAATTTTTATTTTTCTTTGGATTTCAAAACTGTGTTACTTGAACAGTAACTAAACGAAGTCTTAAGCCTTGATTTCAAAAAGAAACCTGTTTATTTTAACGGAAATTTTCCTGTATGATGGCCCACCATTGCTAACTTTGAAATCTTGAGAGAGCTGGATCAAGGAGAAAATGACATAAAAGACTTGATAGCTTAAGGATGCAATGCGTGTGTACGCTGCACGGAAGTTTCAGGCTTTCAGAATTCTAAACTTGTGTTTTGCAGATATAATTAGCTGCGTTTACACGCTGAAATTTTAAACTGGTGAGTCAATGACCTCACTTTTCCCTAGATCCTACCCTCTGAGGTCCAATCAGTCAGTTTTGAACATGAGTAATGGCGGACAGTGAAATCCAAAACTTACACTCAAGTAAACAGCCTTTGGAAAAAAATCAAAGCTTAAAACTTTGCCAGTCAAATGTTGAACAATCACACTTTCAAAATCTGAAGGAAAAAAAGAAGTGATTTTTTGATCAGAGTTTGTAGCACTTTAAATTTTTGTGATCTGCAACCTTGTGCTTTTTTCTCCAGTCAACCTTTCAGCTTTGAGTTACTGGTAGTTTTTTTAAATAAATCTTCCAGAAAACACAAGAAACAATGACAAAGACTTACAATACAATAGAGGTTTCAACAATACCAGTGAAAGAATAAACAGCTTACGAAAGCTGTTTGACTACCCCTTGGGGTCCTAGGTGTGATACATGTACCATTGAACATACCTGCCACAGGCACTGTGACTCCCGAAACAAATGCAAGAATGGATCCCAGTGCATAAACACAAAGCACAGCCAGGCCAAAAACAGCACCAGGGACCAAGAAAGGGTATTGTTGCTTCATCTGTGCAAGTTTCGGCTCATGACTTTGTGCAACACCAAACATGATTAAGGTTACAGCAAATGCAACAGAACCAATCAAAAGATCCTTTGGATGTATGACCCTGAAAGCAAATGGATAATTTGAGGAATTAAATTTTTAAACTGAATTATCAAATGCCAGCTTCTTTTGTGGAGAATTAAGGATTTCTGAAAACACTTTATATTAAATTTGCATTAAATTTTGTCTGATTAAAATTCATTTATATTTCAGGAGGGTGTTGAGCCTCAGGACAAATGTCAGCTGTAAATCTGGTACATTTTAAGTACCAAGAAAGTGTCTAAATATATATAACATATATAATTATATAATATATCAGTTTAACATGTTAAAAACTGAAGGGCTTTGGTTTGCTTTAGTCATTAGTCGAGTGTTAATAATAATTTATTGGAGTGCCCCGGGCACGAGAGAACCAAGCAGAAATCAGGGTTTTTTCGCCATTTGAAAAAAATTGCCGGACTGCCAGTCATTTAGTAATTTCAAAACCTTGTCTGACTGACAGTCACATAGGCACAGCATTTATGTCTTTATCGAAGAAGCATTGTGCATCTAAATTTCCAGATAGCCATTTTAGCCATTTAACAGGAAAAGGAGGCATTGTGTAGTTGAGTACTAGTGCACGGGCCTCACAATTACTTAGAATCTCCAGGTTCAAGTTCCGCTGTGGCCACGTAGGGTTTGTGGGGGGAGGGGGTTTAAGTGGGTTGTCCCTGGCCCAGGTAAACCAACAAGCCAACAGGACCACCTCCTGCCTGTTGAGATTCTGAAACATATGTTGTGTTTATTTGTATTGTTTGCTTCATTGGCCCTAACCCTCCCCCCCCCCCCCCCCCTTCTCTGAGATAAGCAGTCAGTTAAGTACAAACTGCTGCTTCAATCAGTTTTGTCTTCTCTTTGCAGAAAGGAAAGGAAAGGAAAGGAAAGGAACTTATTAATTTAAGTGTCTAGCAGTTCTAGCGCTGGAGCACTAATTGGGGACACTGAAAACTGAAATTAACAATGAAAGCAAATCAAGTCAAACATTGGTTTTTGCTGAGAGGGGAAGCCAGAGTACCCAGAGAAAACTTCTTGATGCAGAGTAGAGAACCAACAAACTCAATCCACATATGATGCCGAGCCTGAGAATCGAACCCAGGCCACATTGGTGGGAGGCGAGTGCTCTCACCACTGCGCCATCCCTGCACCCCGAAATCCTGTATTAAGCATATAACAATACACGTTATTTCAGTTACAGTAAAACCGGTTGTTCATTTGGGCGCCACTTTGCGATTTTGTGACGCAATGTTTGTGTTTTGATTGGCAGTTTGCTCCCAGGAAGTTAAAAATTCAAATTTCAACTTGCTGCCAAGTGCTTAGGTTCCCAGAGTCAGGTATTTGGACCTGTTCAAAACAACCTTGAACTTCATTTTTTAAAATATTACAAATTTACGGCATAATAACTCTACATTGGGTAGGATTCGCGAGGTTATGCAAAAAGCAATTTTAAATGACAAATTCACAATGTATCGCCACGATAATTGCTTGCAAACCTTGAAATATTGCAAGTTCTGTGAAGTCAATTGAAAACTGTTCGTGTTGTCTCAAATATGCCTTCATGGAGCACAAAACTCAAACGAATTGTGAAATATCAGTTCAACACCACGATTTTTTAGCATTAAGTGCAACTGGTTTTCCGTGAAAATATGAAAGTTATCAATTCCAAAACGACTACAGAGAAGGTGTACAAAGTAATTACAGTTTGAGGCATACCATTGGACTTCAAAAGAGGGCAGCAAGAGTAATCCTGAATGCACCTTTCAACTCAAGATCCGTAGACTTGTTTAATACACCTAATTGCATTCCTTTTTATAGGGAGTCGCACATAAATCAATGTGCACTCATTTTTACAAGAGACTTAAAGGAAACACTCCTAATTACCTGAATTAAATTTTAGTTGTTAATTCTAGCACGCATATGAGGAACACAAGATATTTAAATTTAAATTTACTTTGTCCTAGATAATTTTATAGTTATGCTATGGAGGGTGGTCGTTCTTTTACAGTTCGTTCTATTAGGGATTGGAACTCTCTACCAAGATCTCTGAGAGTTTTGGACAGTTACTCATGCTTTAAAAAAAGCCTTTTTAAGAAATTTTAAGTTACTCAGAAAAAGGACTTGAGTTTCTAACTTTTGACGATATTGTATGTATCTTTATTCTTTACCTTTATCATTTTTAATGTCTTTCTGCTTTTGTTTGGTAGAACTAGTGTAAGTATTTTTAATTTTTCGAGGGCCACTGGGTCATCAGTTGTTAATTAAAACTGTCATATGCTACCCTCGTGAAATAAAGTCCCTATTCTATTCTATTCTATTCTATATGTAAGTTGCAAAATTGCCAATTAAAAACTCAATGTTGCGTGACAACATTGTGAAGTGGCGGTGTCTGACATTTGCAGACAAATAGCTCTGATAAACAGTATTTAATTAAGTCTAAGAACCCATTTTAAAATGGTTAGCTTTCAATTATTGAAAGCGAACCGTTTTAAAATGGGTTCTTAGACTTAAATACTGTTTATCAGCGCTATTTGAAATGGGTGTTTAGACTTAAAATACTGTTTATCAGTGCTATTTGCCTGCAGTCTGCAGTCTGCAAATGTTGGACACCAGCGAAATGGCACGCAAACGAAAAACCGGTTTCACTGTAATTATTGATTTCAGATTTATACAGTGTCCCAAATTAGTGCTCTAGCGCCGGAATGACTAGACACTTTCATAAATAAAGTTCCTTTCCTTTCAAGCTGAATACCCCGCCACATCTATTGTATAGGAGGTTTTCACGTGACGTCATCGCAGCCATGTTGGTGGACGAAAACAAAAGATCTCTCGTTAGCTTCTTTTGTTAACCTTCGTCCACCAGAAGTCGTACATTTCCCTGTTGTTCTTGGTTAGAGGTTGGTTAAAAACGTCCTACTGTGACTCGTTCATCAAAGAACGCCGCTGAACTAACAAAGGGGACAGGGTATTCAGCAGTTCCCTCGATAAGGGAGCGGAAATTTGTCTGCATTCTGACTCTTTAGATTCAGTTCTTCGCTACCACCTTATTCAAACAGCAATGGTGTAACATTTCGGGGTACATGTACATGTATTCTTCAATCGTACTTACCCAACCAAAATGAAAGTAACGATGACAATCAGGAAGTAGTTAGTTTGATAGTAGATGAGGTTATTAATCATCCTGTTTTCCATTCTCTCCAAGTCATTCAATGTCGGAGCTGTAAACTGTGCATCCGTGAGGAAGTCTTGAAGAGACCGAAGAGGTGGAAACGCAACTGCCGCCATGTTGATTTGCGTGACACTATAATAATAATAATCATAATCATAATCATAATCATAATCATAATCATAATCATAATCATAATCATAATCATAATCATAATCATAATAATCATAATCATAATCATAATCATAATAATAACTTTATTTAAACTGAAAAAGACCGATCAGCAAAACCAAAAGACTTGCTGGTATAAACCGGTGATCAGAGTAACACTAAAGTAATACTTTTCCAAATGGTCTGGATAGCACAAGTGTTACTAATATTGAAAAAAATACAACCACACTTTTGAATTTTCGGAACATGTTTCGATGTTTCAAACATCATCTTCAGCCATAGTGAGTGTAACATTAAAATTTTTACAAGATAATTCGTATATATATAACTATCAATACAATGATTCTTTGTAGATTAAATGTTCGTTACAAGTACGTAAAATTCAAACGAACCAACAATATTATAGAGAACACAACTGACATAACGGTAAAAGTTTATAAATATACGAATTATCTTGTAAAAATTTTAATGTTACACTCACTATGGCTGAAGATGATGTTTGAAACATCGAAACATGTTCCGAAAATTCAAAAGTGTGGTTGTATTTTTTAAAATATAAAGTAATACTAAAGTAACAACACTAAAAGTATCGAGTAACACTGAAGAGGTATAAACCGACACAACCCGTTTACCGATTTTACCTGGCCTCAAATTAGCTCCTCCAGTGATCTTGTTTGTACAACCATTTCTGACGTCATGTCTAATATGCAAAACTGCTGTCAGCTATTTCTGTTATTAGGATTTTGCTTTGGGATCGATATAAAAGTGTGAGATGTCGTCCAATCAAAATCGAGTAACTTGCGAAACGAGAAAGATCTCGTACCCAGAGTCCTCGGGCTTCTTGGCCAGCCAAGAAGCCCGAGGACTCTGGGTACGAGATTGCATTGAGGACGGAAACAGGACGGAAATAGCTTTCTATCCAGCCATTAGATTAGAGACTTGTTTCCTTATTCTCGAATTCAGAAATACCGTTGGACGATGGGCGCCTGGGAACTGATATTCCCTAAACCGGGAGGCGGGAACGAAATTGGATGACACCATGCAAGGCAACTTTAGCCTCACCTCCTGCCCGAAATAACGGTAGGCTATTTCAACATGTGCGGGATAATTCCCGCATTGATTGGATTTCATTCGGGAATCGGGAACCATCACATATATCCCGGGACAGCGGGAAAAAAGCGCGGGAACCTGTCACACGTCTGAGCAAATAAAAGAGAATAAAGCAATGTCGTTTATTATTTTGTCTCGTTCAGAACAACGCACCATGCTTATCTGCGTTGGTGGTTTTAACGGGATTCGAACTCATGACCTTTGCGATGCCGGTGCAATCCTTTCTCTATCAACAGAGATACGAAGCCATTCAGTTGGGAGTAGGTCAATTTGTTGTGAAGGACCAAGAGAAAATGAGGGGACAGAGATGGAGGCTCCCGGTCCAGCCCTTGGGATATGTCATGTCCACGAAAGTTATTTTTACTCGAGCGGAAGTCTTCCGAGACGTCCGCATGCAGGCCAACCTCGGTCCGATGTTTGAAAGAAAATATATATTCATCAGCCTTCAACGTGCGCCATCATTTTCTCTTTTCACTAAGAACCTGAGAGCGAGGCAAGACTGCATGCGGACGTCTCAGAAGACAGACTTCCGCTAGAACAAAGACTTCCGCTCTTCTAAAAATAACTTTCGTGGACTTAACATATCCCGGCCAACGCCTTGTGCCTCCCTTTCCGTCCCCTTATTTTCTCTTGGAAGGACTCGATGAATGCACCTGCCTGAGTTTTTCAGAAGTCTATACGAGACAATTGCTTTAATTGTCCGATCTAAATCACTTTACTCTTTTATCCATAACCTGCACGAGCATGAAGTGGAAAAGGTGTGCAGTTGCACGTTGTTTTTTTTCTTTGCTGCGCAAAAGAGGCATGACGTAGAGTTGAGGAAAATGCTCAACTCGTCACTGTGTTGGAGGCGTCATGCAGTGACCTCTTTTGAAATCTTACAGTAGGGTACTGAAACTAGACGTTATTTTGCTTGTATTCATTTTGTTTTCCCAACTCAGATTATGTCGATACTCAGGAGATTTGATCCTTTGTTTTCTTCATTAAAACGTTTGTTTAAAGGAATGCATGCACTCTTTAATAAACAAGACAAAGGATCAAATCTGAGTATCATCACATGATCTATATTGGTAAAACAATGTACAAGCGAATATTAAAGGCCTATTGGTATCAGCTGCCATGACATCGGTAGTTAAAGGACACTGTTATTCAATCACTACTTTTGTTAATTATTTTGTAAGGGAGTTAATAATGTTCCGAAACATAGCGATGTGTCATCCCTTCTATTTATGTATTATTTTTTTAAAAATAGCTGTTAATATTTGTTGTCCTTGGAAACTCTGTTCTACAATCATGTTCCGAACAAAACGCAACAAATATCTTAGTTTGCTGATGATAGCCCTGTTAGCCGGCCAGTGACTCCATGTCATTGATAGCAAGTATTAAAAACTACGGTACGGGAATGAACTTGCGAAGTTTGGAATGCACGGACTCCAAGAAAGATGGGCAACATGCTCATATTTGTTGTGACTAAAGAATAGATTCTAACAAACACTATTACCCTAGTAACTCAAAAACTACAAGCAAATGGTTGAAGATTGGTTAAGGTAGACACAACAACGATTTCGTTGTGTGAAACAAAACGTTTTCCTTCTATCTGATCTTTTACCGTGACGATAACCATATTTCGAGAACAACTCGTGGTCGAAAAGAGGACGGTGACGACTCTAAAAAGTAGGCGCGCATTGCGTACGTGTGGCAGTGCAGTAACTTGATACAGCGCTTTATTCCATAACTGTCAACTGAGCTGCGTTTTGTTTTCCAGAGATTCAAGTTGTCTTTGCGTAATATGTAAAAGTACACAATAATGTTTTGGTATCGTAAATCATTGTAGTCCTTTGGTAGATGTCTTAGGTAAATAGCCCGCGAGAAAACATGTAGTTACTCTTAGAACACTAAACCCACAAAGATTGAAGGAAATCGAAGGGAGTCGAGAAATATTAGCTATCAAGACCACAAGTTTAAACGTGCACTTTGCGCGTCTGACAGCTTTCCACGACTTAAGTTCACTAAAGTTCACTAATGTTCTCCCTGTCCGGCGGGGTCAGTATCTGGATGGAAGACCTCAAAATATACGACTTGGCGTCAGAAACATAGGACGGAAAATTCTATTTTAACGCTAAAAAATGTGACCTGAGCAAGGTACAGAATTTGCTAGCCTGCTTTATGCAAAACAAATATTGATACACAGTTTTTAGGAAGAGCAGAAGGAAGTTTTTAGGAAGTGTCGGCCGAGAATAAAAAAGTCGCCATCAGCAACAATATTTGCGACATGAAAACAACATAAATTTCCTGCCGCGAATATAAAAGCTTACCATCATCGAAAAACATTTTTGCTACGTTCAATTTTTCTATTGTACTTTTTTTTGGCTGCTCAAGTAAATTGAAAGTGACTCGTCGATTTGTGTGTTACCACCAACTCAAGAAACAAAGGATACATCTAAAAAAATGGCAGCAAGACACCGGGTTTTTGTTTTTTCTTTTAAGTGTTATAAAGTTCGACAATAAACGTGCGAATTCAACACAAAGATCACGATAGCAGGTGTAACTCTCGAAGTTGACCATTGTTTCTGCAAAGTCAAAAATCCACTCTCCCAGACGAGATTATTTATCACCAGGTAATTCCATCGTTTTTTAAATAGAAGCTGCTTTGTTATTAATCAGCGTCCACAAATTCTTGCCGGTTTTGGAGCTCATTTGTTGAAATTCAACCACGCTTCCAAGACCTGTTTATTTTCATGATTTATGCACGCGCTGCGGGCCTATTTTCCACCACGGACTTTATTAAACTCACTCTTACAAACAGGTGACATAAAGTGCACTACCACAAAAATACAACGAGCTTGAGGATCATCTGCTGTAAGTGAGATTCAAAGCTCGTACTTGAATCGGAAGGTCTATAATTTCAATTGCAAACTTTTTCTATTCAGACCACAGCAAAGCACAACTGATAACAATGAACGAAACAATTAGTGGATTTCTTAGAGGGAATGACCTTAAGCCCCGGCCACACGTTCAAACACTGTTATAAAATATTTGTTGGATCAACAATGTTAGAACATGTAGCATGCATAGCTTGTTCAACATTTTTGTGGGGAGAATGTTACGATTTCGATCACACATTTTCTCCAATATACAACAGATGTTGAAGCGTGTAGCCGCCCAATGTTGTATTACAAAGACTAAAGTGACGCGTTTCCAACTATTTTACTAGTATGACGGTATACACATTGTTAGAAGGGTTCTTATAACAATGTTGGGACGTGTTTTTTCTAACAAAGTTTCATCGCGTAGCCGGGTCTTTTGAGACAAGTTTTTTTTGGGTGGGGGGTGTCCTTTCTCTTCCTTGTTTAGCTGCAACTATGGGCGCTTACCATTTGGCAGAACAGACCGGGCATTTGGAAGGACTTACTTGACAGCACATTCAAATTAACACACTTGGAGGATGATATTTCTCCAGAAGAATGCGACGGATGATCATGCAAGTGTTCCTTCAAATTGTTGCATTTTCTTCGCAAACTGATGGGTCTGGTCGGCCAGTTCTGACAAAAGAATCGCGCCCTATGTCGATTTGCTTCAAAAGTCCTGAGTACCTAAACAACACTTTTTCTCGGGATCGTCTCCGATCCTTTCCCAAGCCCTCAGAAATATCTCAACACTGGGTTTAAACGCGCCACAACACTCCCATGTTCTAGCTAACAAAATTCTTAGGTGATCGACTTAAATTTTTAATAGAAATCATTGTTCATTTTAAAATCTACATGCACAGGAAATTCTGCAGTTTCTGTTAAGTCCCTCAGTTTTTCCTGTTTAAAGAATCAAATTCAAATAATTTCACGAGCTTTCCATGAAAATTCATGATACAGTCTTTCTTCAAGAAAATTTCAAGTTCTTATGCGAGGCCAGAAAAACGGAATTGAGGAGGGTGGTTTCTTTTCTTATTTTGTTGCAACAGTGACAGGTTTCGGGGTAAAAACATAACACTGAAATAGAGATGAAGAGGGTATATTTCATGGTGGTAAGCCACGCCAATCACAGTTATGTTTGATAATATGTAGTTTCTAATAAACTCAATTTCATGTATGACATTTAGACTTCTTGGTCTTGTAATTGGGCCAATGTCCCCCTCACATTTCATTTGTAGAGGCAGGGACAAATAATGAATTTAACGGGTATTAGCTTGGCAGAAGCAACCACCAGCACGGTAACCTTTGCTTCATTGAAAAAGTCCATATATTTTGAGGATTTTTTTCCCAAAACACGCCCCTTTTATCTTCCTTATTTGTACAAACCTAAGCTACTGGTCATTGTAAAATGGGACCCGGCAATTATTTGTTGTAATCAAGACTGACGATTCAGGACCTACATGAAATGTATGAGAGAGAAATTTTTAAAAGGTGTTAATTCACTTAAGTCCAGAAATGCACCCGCAATTTAAATTCGATCAAAAACACGAAATGTCCCTTTAGATCCAAGTATATTTGCTACCTATTTCTAGCAATAAGGTAAGGGTTAGCTTTTTTTTTTTGCTAAGGATAAATGCAGCTATTTGTCTTAAGTAGAGGGCCGGAGTTGCTAGTATTCCCAGATGTGAGTGTTGATGAAGATGGCCGGGGAGGAGAGCATGGGGACACTTCGTTACCGTTGCCTAGCCTTTGCACATCCGCCTCCTCCCCTGGAAAAAAAACAGGTGACAACATAAAATGGGACCATTTTCAAGTTTTAGCAAATGGTAGCTCTGTTTTGCACCGTAAAATTAAGGAAACTTTATTAACACGTGACCTTAAACCAGCGTTAAACGAAAACGTTGGCAGTGAAAAACTGTGGCTTTATTAAACGGTCAGTTTTCACTGCTATCTATTTATCTTACTATTTTTATCTTATTCTCTTTAGTTACCAGTCTTCTTAATTTTATATATATCATATTTGAAATTGTTCAACCGTCACTTCTGAAGATGTATGTTGTAGCATACGAAACGTCAAGTCCAAAGTAAAATGCATTTTATCATTATGTCAACTGATTATGTTTGTAGCCACTGTTTGTTTTATGTTTTTGATTAAGTTGAAATGGCCAAAGTACAAGAATATTTAGGGTAAAACTTTCACAAGATTGCTACTCCGAGTGGGGGCAGGTCCCAGCGGGTGTCCCCCAGGGGACCAAGCTGGGTCCCTGGTTGTTTACAATTATGATAAATGACCTCCAAGTTGACTGCGTCGACCTTTGGAAATACGTAGACGACACGACAATCACTGTCTTGGTAAGCATCACCGATAGGAAACCCGAGTATCTCGATATGCGCAGAACGTATGCGCAATAACAATAGTAGGCACCGTCCTTAACCGGTGTGTCAACCGGTGTGGCTCTGGCTAGTCGCCATAATTACCTCAGAATGGGTTTTCCCAGGGTGGTTCCCAAGCTCTCTCCTTTTTTTCGCTCGTGAAACTCTCGACAAACTCCCGTCAACTCTCGCTCTCGTTTGGCCAACTGTCATCGACTCTCAAGAGTTTCAGTTCTCGTCAACTCTCACCAACTCTCACTTTGTTTGGCCAGGGCTTAAGAAACCGAAGAAGATCTGTGCTGGGCCCCGATGTCCGAGGGAAATCTTCCCGCACATGTTCAAGTAGGTTAGGGTAGGGTCTGTAAGTCGTTGGCATATGAAGCTAGTCACGTCATATACTTGGAGAACAAGACCACAGGCGGCCCAGAGTCGGAAGGTAAACAATTATAAGGATTTGTATGGGAATCTTGATAACAGACTGAAAAAGAAAATATCTTTTTCAGTCTGTTATCAAGATTCCCATACAAATCCTTATAATTGTTTACCTTCCGACTCTGGGCTGCCTGTGGCAAGACTGGCTGTTACGGCTGAGACTAGAATATTTTTCCAATATTCCGTCAGGCCCAGACTGACTTCTTCAACTTACTCCCTGAAGAAGTCAGGCCGTGCCTGACGAAATACGAAAAATATACTACCCCCTCGTTTTCCCCCTCGTGTTATCGTACTTTGTACTGTTGGGCCATTCTTGGAGGTTCGTTTTTCAATCCGGCGAATAACGTAGTTCCTGTATTGTTACCCAATCAGCTCCCTGAAAATGACGTCACAGGTCCGATGACCGGGTGAAGACCGGCAATGGCGAGAGTTCCAGCTGGTGTGAAGTCATTCTAATAATTGTGACTTTCTGGACACATAATAATGTGGAGAGCTTTAAGAAAAGGTGGGTGTTGTTGATATTTATCTGTCAATTTGTAGAAGATGAGTTTATTTAACTAGGGCACCGTGAAACGCGAGAGAGATTGGATTCTGGAGACAATAATGTTTAAAACTTAGAGTAAATTTTATGTTTTTGTCGCAGCACTAAAAAGTACATCGAACTCCTCACGTTGCCTTGGGCAGATTCCATCATCGGCCGAGAAGGGAGACGAGACAAAAACAACTCTAGACGAACAGAAAGACTGCAGCTCTACACAGCGCGTTGGAGATCACAGGAAACTTGTGCTAAACACCTACATAGATGGCGATAACTTTCACGTGGGCTTTAACATCCAACGCTTGATATTGGGACTGTTAACGAAGAATGAAAAATCCCGAGCACTCAGATTTTCAACCCGGTTTGCTCGAGGGAAGGATGAAGATACTTCGAATCCATTTTCTGATGAAGTTCGATCGGTAAGTTCAGAGAAATTAAAAGTTTATATCTGTGGTATTTCCCTATTTAACGCCACATTCCAGAATCGTTCTTTGTACATGTTTTGAACCAATTGTTCGTAAGCGTTCTTAAATGGTGACAAATAAAAAGAAAATGTTTCAAATTAATGCCTCGGTAATCTGGTGTGCTATTCACAACTGAAAGCATCCCTCGAAGTTTGCATTCATTAAATGCTTCAAAATAACGATTGCATCATCAATATAAACAATAATAATGCGTGACTGATGCTCTAGGTGCATGGTTTGCGCCCGGCTGACGCACAAAAAGACATCATCAAAGACTGTGATAAAAGAGACAATAATAATAATATATTTTGATACCGCTTAGCCATCAAATTAAAATACAACATCAATCAAGTAGTTTCTGTCAACTTTGTGGTTTTCCAATACCACTTAATTCTTTCGCATGTTGGTCACACGTTGGGATTAGAAACAATATGTATGGGTTATTGACCAAGCGTGAGGTCAAGATGACTGGATATTGGCCAAGTTCTTTTTTTGCGTGTTTATGGACCGAGACGAAGTCGAGGTCCATAAACACGCAAAAAAAGAACGAGGCCAATATCCAGTCATCTTGACCGAACAATCTTGGTCAATAAAGGATTTATTATATGACTTAAAACACCAAAAAATGATCTTTGATCTTGTGGGACCAAGCGAGAAATCCCGAGCGGGCAGTATCGCTCCATCTTGCCCGCTCGGGTAGCCAATCAGAGCGCGCGATTTGGTTCATCTTGCCCGCTCACGGAGCTAGTCATATAATAAAAAAAGGTTATTGACCAAGCGTGAGGTCAAGATGGCTGGATATTGGCTAAGTTCTTTTTTTGCGTGTTTAAGGACCAAGACAAAGCTTTTTGCAAAATTGATTAATTCACTGCCAGCATACCAGAACTCAATTAACAGGAAAAAAATTGGTACTGGATTGAATGTCTTTTGATTACCAAAAATACCTCTGAAGTCATTAGCAGTTCTAATGAGAGATAATGTACATTTATGGTTAAAAGGGCTGATAAAACAACAAACGTAAAAAAGTTGCAAAGAA
This sequence comes from Montipora capricornis, assembly GCF_036669925.1. Lineage (NCBI taxonomy): Eukaryota > Metazoa > Cnidaria > Anthozoa > Scleractinia > Acroporidae > Montipora > Montipora capricornis. The sequence continues at coordinate 29,075,435 of NC_090891.1, read as the reverse complement.
AGTTAATCATTGCAGCATACACTGTATTTTCAAAATCGTGGAAGTTTCAACTGAAATTATGTCATGTAATTATCTTATATAATTAATCAAATGATATGAAATTTCATCTTTTCTCTTGTAAGTTCTATTATGTTCTCTTTCCGGACTATGTTGATTGCACTCCATAGGTTTGATTTTATTTCATTTTTGATCAAAGCTTCTTTTGTTGCATTGATTTGATGGCCAAAGCTGGCATAAGTCAGTTCACCACTGAAATTGCTCTTTTCATCACTGAGAAATCCTGATGCTTTATCATTTCTATTATTGATTTTTTCCCATTATTACAAGTAATTGTCCAAACTAGTTCTCTTATTTGCTGGGAAAGGAAGCCCTGACAGGAATTGTAACTGAATAGCCAGCATTGCATTAAATTAGTTGCATTTTTTGTTTTTGTTTTTAACAGTGGTGCAACGGAGTTCTTACATTGTCCAGTCTCCTTGCTTGTCGCAAGTTTCTCACAGATGAAAAGTCTCCACTTCATGTGAATGTGTACAAAATTCCATCTCAAGTACTCTCAAGATTATTAGCTAACAAACCATACATTACTTTGGGTGTAATCCCTATAACAGAGAGATCTCAAACTCATATAGGAAATGCCAAGCCGACTGATGCCCTTGATGAAGCTATAGCATCATTCCAATCAAACTTTAGCGAGTGTACAGCTGCTGCCCAGAACAAGCTAGGAATCAAGTTTGCGTCTATGAAACAACATGAAAAGGCTTATCTTCTTTTTGCCCAAGCTAGTGAAAGAGGCCATCCTCTGGCACAGTTTAACCTTGGTCTTTGCTTTGAGCTTGGAAAAGGTGTTGACAAAGATCTTGTTAAGGCAGCAGAGTGCTATAAAAATGCAGTTGCCCAGGGACAAACTGGTGCCATGTATAATCTAGCTTTGTTTTATATGGAAGGGCTTGGTGGCCTGCCTAAAGATTCTCAGCATTCCCTGAAACTTCTTGAAGAAGCCGCTGAAAATGGCTTGTGCAAAGCTCAATTATACCTAGGGTTGTATTATGCGGATGAGTCCTCAAACCACTGCAATTACTCAAAGGCAATACCCTACCTTGAAATGGCTGCTGGTAAAAGAGATCCATCAGCTGAATTCCATCTGGGAGTTTGCTATGAACGTGGTTTTGGCACTGAGAGGAACATGTCCAAAGCAGCTAATTTGTACAAGTCTGCAGCATTGCATGGTCACACTGGAGCACAGTACAACATGGGTGTCTTCTATGAAAATGGTCTTGGTGGGTTCAGTGTCAACAAGACGGAGGCAACTCGCTATTACCGCATGGCAGCTGAAGCGGGAGATGAAGATGCAAGGCACAATCTGTTGCTGCTGAGAAAACAAATGGAAGCAGAGAAGCGCATTAGACATCCCACTGAGCCACAAAACTTGGTGTTTTCTTTATTTAAGCAAATAAACCAGCCATCAGGAAGTCTTCCACGCTGCTCTTCAAGTCCTGGAATTTTAGATGCTGTAGCGAGAGAAAATAAACAGCAAAGTGCTCTTGCAACTTCTGCAAGCAAACCACCAAATCCATTGCTGGCATTTTGAGCTTTATTTAAACCAAAATGTAAATATGATGGTCAGTGACATGATTGTGTACTTCCTCTTCTTTGTGACTAATCTTAAGTAGTTTATTGCAGATTGTAGATAGAAATAGTTAGAAATTCCTTTCCAAATGAAAGAATTTCATAACAGTAGTTTTATTACTTGGTCCTAGATTGACCAAGTATAAATTACGTTTGTATGCTCTTGTATAAAGTTGTAACTTCATCTTCAATGTGAACAATTTTCAATAGAAAACACTACATTAAGATAACTGTAAACCTTTCATAAACCTTTAATTGAGGTAGTTATTAGAAAGTTAGAAGTAAACCCCTCAAGGTCTTCTATGGAACTTTAATTTATCTAGTAAATAATGTATGAACGTTTTGATAGATGTAAAATATTCTTTTTTTCATTAAAAATGACTAACAAGAGTAATTTCTTTTTGTCCTTCATGTTGCCTTTATATTTATAGTGTGGATTGTTTACTGTGTTTAAATTCTCAAACAACCCATAGTTTTTGTGCCTGCAGTTTGTATGATGCAAAACTATTGGTAGGCTAAATTTACAATTAACGTTCAGATAAAAGAAATACCGGTTTATCCCATACATTTTGCTTCATTAACACATGCAGTTAATTTTAGGGGACTCTGTTCTCTTCCTAAAGGTACTGTTGGGGAGGCTCCCATCCAAGAAGCTAAACTTGGTGGATGCATCACATCAGACTAGAAATGGGTTTATCACCTGACATGATATGGTAAA
>NC_090891.1:29048130-29067991 GCF_036669925.1 Montipora capricornis | reverse complement strand
GACAAGCGACGTTTATGGTCAGAATTTGAAAATTCACCCATGAAGTCAAGTTTTAAAAGAAAGAAAAGCTCACATTCTGAATGTGGGCAGCTCATATAGTTTATAGTTCATCGGGTTAAAAAGTGGAAATTTTGAAGGCAATACACAAATGTGTAAACAATCTTATAAAAAAAAAAAAAAAAAAAATGATTTAGAAACATCTACAGCGTGTGAATGACACAATGTGTTGTTCTGTACATGCCCAAGCGAATTAGCCGTACGTTCCCAAGTCTAATTTGCAACAGTGTTAGTCAAATTAATTGTCCATTATATTTTCTAACTTGACCCGAATTAAAGCAAACTTTATGACTGATGTTGTTTGCAACATTCTTCTAATTAAGGTGTTGGAGAAAATTAAGGTTCATTTTTGCTGCCACAATAACTGGGGAGGCTGCTGTTTTCTTTCAGTTATTACACATCAACCATGAGGATTTTTATTCCATAAAGGCTCATTGTAGAAATGCTATACGCTTTATTTTCACATGTGGAAAAAAGGGCTTATACAGCCAACTCAGACTGGTGCATACAGCTATTTCACTTGTGGAAGTATCAACTACCAATCAACGATAGCGTAAAGGCGTTTTCCATGTGCCCCCAATTCACTTGTGCATCTCGTGCAAATCATACTTTGTTATTGAATTGAAAAATTAAATTTGCATTTGGTTTCTATTGTTAGTGCAGGTTGGTTCTAATTTTGCGTTGTAGAAAACTATTTTAATGAAAATTCTCGTCTATATGTGGGATAAAACGACATAGAAAGTGCTTTGTACGGGGTTTTTATTTACTCATTGTTTGTGTCAAAAAACCTTCTACTTCGCTGCGTTCCTCGCTCGTGGTCTGGCGTTTTTGAACAGCAAACAACTCATGAATAAAAACCCAGTACGGGCCGCACTTTCTAGGACGTAAAATGAGGTTAAACGAAAGTTTACCAATAAACAACTAGGAGCGACTGCAGCCATTTGGTCGTGGTGTGTGTGTAGTATACTGCGCATGCGTGGAATACCTCTTGCTTGGGCTGTACTCGCTTATTTTAATCAGTGTGGCGTGAAGTAGGAGCATCTGTTTGGTGAGCGTTTAGCAGTTTTTTTTTTTTTTTTTTTCCTGCCCTCCCCACCCTCTGCTTTCCACTGGTGTATCAGTGTCCTGGTGCCCATTCTTCTCGGGGGCGTGGGGGCTCATGGCTGGTTGTCAGGTTTTGCCAGCCCATCGGTGCAGTCCTCCATCTTGGACGCTGGCCGCCAATAGTGGAAGCTCCAGGATGTTTTCGGGCCACACCAACTCTAAAGAGCGACGATGTTGTTTACTAGATATCCTCAAAAACCAATTCTTTCCTTGCTCTACAGCTGTTAAGCTTTGAAGGCAAGAAATCGGCTGGAAATCAAACCACTTTCATATGCTGGACTACCGTGGGAGAAAGAGAGACTAACGATTATTTTATACACATATTAGAAATTTAATTATGCTACAGAAGCTTGTGGGATTTTTGTACTTACATACAAGTAAATATTAATTACAGTAACTATACTTTTCAGTGGTGAATATAATAATTCGGGGTTATATTCCCGACAACCCGGGTGACTATAACATCTTTGGAGGCGCGCGCTGTTAAGGTCAGCGAGCACTTTTGGTGCTTGTTTAATCGTGTTTTAGCATGTTTTGCACTGTATGAGGCTAATGATGTCCATATAGGTAAAGTGTAAAACCAAAGCCAATGCAGACGGTTTCTCCTGGTGATATCGGGGGTGGAGTTGGGTGGGGGGGTGTGGGGGGTTCCAGGGAGGTTTGCAGGGGCATTGCCATGTGCTTTGGCTTGAGTTCACCTTGTTTGCGTTTTGCTGTCCCTCACCTCCCATGTTTTATGGGTAAGTATACATTCCACATACTGGTCCTCAGTGGGGATGTGTTGACGGGTGCTGTGGGAGCGTGGGACTGTGGCTCGGGATTGCCATGGTGACCTCCTTGCTGCCCTTACTGCACCAGTAAATTGGGGGGGGGCCAAAAACGTGGTGTTAATTTGATTATTCACCGCTGAAATTATACTAAAACAGTTATTTGCCTCACGGCTTCACAAAAAACGGAATATTGGGGAATATTTACCTCTACTACGTCTCTGTAAATAGCAACAATCCTTCACTTCGCCTTTGGTGAACTGATGTGTTAAATAGTATCGTGACCCACAGTTAAAAATTCATAAACCCGCCCCATTTAGTCTTTGGTTAAGCCATAGAAAAAAACCCTAAAATGAAAAACTGAAAATAAATCTTAGAGTTGAATGGTCCAACTGGACTTAAATAAATACCCACCCAGATTGTTACAGTTCAAGTGAACTAAATTTTATTATAAAAAACACAATCCTCTCCCTTATAAAAAACGAAAAAAAGCTATTCCCAACCCACTACTCAAAAAAAAAAAATACAATTTAAATGTCAATCAAGAAAACTACCACTTAGTCAAAGTATTGATCTTACAACATTTGCAACAAAATGAGCTTATGTGTACAAGTATCGTTAGGAGCGAAAACTCGACCGTAACCTGGAAAAGTAGAATGATTCAACATTTGAGTATTAGATTGAGACCATTAAATCTGGAGGTATAAGGCATTTACTTACAAAGAATGAATTTCTGAAGAGGGATATTTTAGCCTTGACTTTTTAATTGCGGAAAGGCCCAGAGGCACTACAGTGTGAGCACGACGAGTATAAATGGAGACCGATCTATCAAGGCAGGTATATATATCATAATTACATTTAAGATATTCTAGCCACTAGTTAAGAGGTATTAAATTCCTCTTGAAACTAAACAGTCTGTCCTTGTATGATAGTTTATTGTTTCTTGCATATGAAGTGTGAAGCATGCCTTTCTCTACCTCTATCATTGGCAATGGTGTTTGCAGAGCCCAAACGTGGAAGCATGATTACTACCAGTTATAACTTTATTATATCTCTCAGCTGCTCCCTCTCCCAAAAATAGATTATTAGCAAGACTGTCTCTTATGCTTTTTATCTCTTCCCTTTCTCTTTGCAGAGCCCAAACATGGAAGCATGATGTCCACCAGTTATAACTTTATTATATCTCTCAGCTGCTCCCTCTCCCAAAAATAGATTATTAGCAAGACTGTCTCTTATGCTTTTTATCTCTTCCCTTTCTCTTCACGTTCTTGTTCAATGGTGCAAATCCTTGAGAGGATGATTGTCATAGGGGTGACATCTTCCTTGAAGAGCTCCATGGCATTAGCAAATTTGTTCTTGATATTTCTCTTGCGTGTTGCCGCATGCAAAAGTGTTACTAAAAGAAAAAGTGAAAAAAAAAACCTTTGATGTATGTCTTACAACACATTTGAGATGAGGTCTTTCAGTGATTAATACTTAATTAGTTATCTCATCAATATTACTCCTCTGATTTCTGTATGGTTAATTATTAACAAGGAATATTGCCAGCCTTCTTCTCTGAAAATTTTCCTGGTCAACAGGTTAATAAATGTAACCAAATTTTCTAAATGAAGTATCAGGACATATCACTCATCATGGGTTTTGGGTATTAAATGCAGGTTTGGTGCCATGGAAACCAAAGACTTTGGTTGCCAAAATAGACACAAACCCTTCTTGGAACAATGCTGCCTACAATTTCAAGGTTTGGTACAGGCAGGTGGTTTGCAGCCAGTCTCTGGAGACATAACAATGCTGCAATGTACAGTTGCTGGGTTTCTCATCAACCAACATGTGATGATGGATCTAAAAATCACCTAGAGTCTTTAAAATTAAGGCAGGACATTTACAAGGAAGGCTGCCCCTTGGTGTGCTAGGTTTAAGGTTTAACTGTGAAACAAGATTCGAAGTTAGAGTTTATTTGAGCACTGAAATTGCCTTCACTAGAAAAGACAAACATTCCTGGGTAAAGGAGGTGTAGTAGCCCTTGTAAGGTTGTACAATAAAAATGATTTGCCACGGAACCGAAAGGATGAGACTAAACAACGGAAGTGTTGTATTGTGTCAAATCTTGGTTTGCATCCATGTGATGAAACGGCCATGTTGATGTACAAAACAACAGAAAATGGCCCCACAAGTTTTGCATAAATTATACTAAAGTCAAATTCCCAAAACACATTTTACTGCAGATGCAAACTATCAATAGACAGTCTAACATTTGACATAAGGACATTCCATGATTTAGACATGATGTTAAAGTGCTACTGTGACAGAAAAATAAAACAATTTTTATTTTTCTTTGGATTTCAAAACTAAGTTACTTAAACAGTAACTAAACGAAGTCTTAAGCCTTGATTTCAAAAAGACACCTGTTTATTTTAACGGTAATTTTCCTGTATGATGGCCCGCCATTGCTAACTTTGAAATCTTGAGAGAGCTGGATCAAGGAGAAAATGACATAAAAGACTTGATAGTTAAAGAATGCAATGCGTGTGTACGCAGCACGGGAGTTTCAGGCTTTCAGACTTCTAAACTCGTGTTTTGCACATATAATTAGCTGCGTTTACACACTGAAATTTTAAACTGGTGAGTCAATGACCTCACTTTTCCCTAGATCCTACCCTCTGAGGTCCAATCAGTCAGTTTTGAACATGAGTAATGGCGGACAGTGAAATCCAAAACTTACACTCAAGTAAACAGCCTTTGGAAAAAAGTCAAAGCTTAAAATTTTGCCAGTCAAATGTTGAGCAATCACACTTTCAAAATCTGAAGGAAAAAAAGAAGTGATTTTTTGATCAGAGTTTGTAGCACTTTAAATTTTTGTGATCTGCAACCTTGTGCTTTTTTCTCCAGTCAACCTTTCAGCTTTGAGTTACCGGTAGTTTTTTTAAATAAATCTTCCAGAAAACACAAGAAACAATGACAAAGACTTACAATACAATAGAGGTTTCAACAATACCAGTGAAAGAATAAACAGCTTACGAAAGCTGTTTGACTACCCCTTGGGGTCTTAGGTGTGATACATGTACCATTGAACATACCTGCCACAGGCACTGTGACTCCCGAAACAAATGCAAGAATGGATCCCAGTGCATAAACACAAAGCACAGCCAGGCCAAAAACAGCACCAGGGACCAAGAAAGGGTATTGTTGCTTCATCTGTGCAAGTTTCGGCTCATGACTTTGTGCAACACCAAACATGATTAAGGTTACAGCAAATGCAACAGAACCAATCAAAAGATCCTTTGGATGTATGACCCTGAAAGCAAATGGATAATTTGAGGAATTAAATTTTTAAACTGAATTATCAAATGCCAGCTTCTTTTGTGGAGAATTAAGGATTTCTGAAAACACTTTACATTAAATTTGCATTAAATTTTGTCTCATTAAAATTCATTTATATTTCAGGAGGGTGTTGAGCCTCAGGACAAATGTCATCTGTAAATCTGGTACATTTTAAGTACCAAGAAAGTGTCTAAATATATATAACATATATAATTATATAATATATCAGTTTAACATGTTAAAAACTGAAGGGCTTTGGTTTGCTTTAGTCATTAGTCGAGTGTTAATAATAATTTATTGGAGTACCCCGGGCACGAGAGAACCAAGCAGAAATCAGGGTTTTTTCGCCATTTGAAAAAAATTGCCGGACTGCCAGTTATTTAGTAATTTCAAAACCTTGTCTGACTGACAGTCACATAGGCACAGCATTTATGTCTTTATCGAAGAAGCATTGTGTATCTAAATCCCCAGATAGCCATTTAACAGGAAAAGGAGGCGGTGTGTAGTTGAGTGGCTAGGGCACGGGCCTCACAATTACTTAGAATCCCCAGGTTTAAGTTCTGCTGTGGCCATGTAGGGTTTGTGGAGGGAGGGGGTTTAAGTGGGTTGTCCCTGGCCCAGCTAAACCAACAAGCCAACAGGACCAACTCCTGCCTGTTGAGATTCTGAAAGATACGTTGTGTATATTTGTATTGTTTGCTTCATTGGCCCTAACCCTCCCCTCCCCCCCCCCCCCCTTCTCTGAGATAAGCAGTCAGTTAAGTACATACTGCTGCTTCAGTCAGTTTTGTCTTCTCTTTGCAGAAAGAAAAAGAAAGGAAAGGAACTCATTAATTTAAGTGTCTAGTAGTTCTAGCGCTGGAGCACTTATCTAATTGGGGACACTGAAAACTGAAATTAACAATGAAAGCAAATCAAGTCAAACATTGGTTTTTGCTGAGAGGGGAAGCCAGAGTACCCAGAGAAAACTTCTTGATGCAGAGTAGAGAACCAACAAACTCAATCCACATATGATGCCGAGCCTGAGAATCGAACCCAGGCCACATTGGTGGGAGGCGAGTGCTCTCACCACTGCGCCATCCCTGCACCCCGAAATCCTGTATTAAGCATATAACAATACACGTTATTTCAGTTACAGTAAAACCGGTTGTTCATTTGGGCGCCACTTTGCGATTTTGTGACGCAATGTTTGTGTTTTGATTGGCAGTTTGCTCCCAGGAAGTTAAAAATTCAAATTTCAACTTGCTGCCAAGTGCTTAGGTTCCCAGAGTCAGGTATTTGGACCTGTTCAAAACAACCTTGAACTTCATTTTTTAAATATTACAAATTTACGGCATAATAACTCTACATTGGGTAGGATTCGCGAGGTTATGCAAAAAGCAATTTTAAATGACAAATTCACAATGTATCGCCACGATAATTGCTTGCAAACCTTGAAATATTGCAAGTTCTGTGAAGTCAATTGAAAACTGTTCGTGTTGTCTCAAATATGCCTTCATGGAGCACAAAACTCAAACGAATTGTGAAATATCAGTTCAACACCACGATTTTTTAGCATTAAGTGCAACTGGTTTTCCGTGAAAATATGAAAGTTATCAATTCCAAAACGACTACAGAGAAGGTGTACAAAGTAATTACAGTTTGAGGCATACCATTGGACTTCAAAAGAGGGCAGCAAGAGTAATCCTGAATGCACCTTTCAACTCAAGATCCGTAGACTTGTTTAATACACCTAATTGCATTCCTTTTTATAGGGAGTCGCACATAAATCAATGTGCACTCATTTTTACAAGAGACTTAAAGGAAACACTCCTAATTACCTGAATTAAATTTTAGTTGTTAATTCTAGCACGCATATGAGGAACACAAGATATTTAAATTTAAATTTACTTTGTCCTAGATAATTTTATAGTTATGCTATGGAGGGTGGTCGTTCTTTTACAGTTCGTTCTATTAGGGATTGGAACTCTCTACCAAGATCTCTGAGAGTTTTGGACAGTTACTCATGCTTTAAAAAAAGGCCTTTTTAAGAAATTTTTAGTCACTCAGAAAAAGGACTTGAGTTTCTAACTTTTGACTATATTGTATATATTTTTATTCTTTTTGTTTAGCATTTTTAATGTCCTTTCGCTTTAGTTAGGTAGATCTAGTGTAAATATTTTTAATTTTTCGAGGGCCACTGGGTCATCAGTTGTTATTAAAACTGTCATATGCTACCCTCATGAAATAAAGTCCCTATTCTATTCTATTCTATTCTATATGTAAGTTGCAAAATTGCCAATTAAAAACTCAATGTTGCGTGACAACATTGTGAAGTGGCGGTGTCTGACATTTGCAGACAAATAGCTCTGATAAACAGTATTTAATTAAGTCTAAGAACCCATTTTAAAATGGTTAGCTTTCAATTATTGAAAGCGAACCGTTTTAAAATGGGTTCTTAGACTTAAATACTGTTTATCAGCGCTATTTGAAATGGGTGTTTAGACTTAAAATACTGTTTATCAGTGCTATTTGCCTGCAGTCTGCAGTCTGCAAATGTTGGACACCAGCGAAATGGCACGCAAACGAAAAACCGGTTTCACTGTAATTATTGATTTCAGATTTATACAGTGTCCCAAATTAGTGCTCCAGCGCAGGAACAACTAGACACTTTCATAAATAAAGTTCCTTTCCTTTCAAGCTGAATAGCCCGCCACATCTATTGTATAGGAGGTTTTCACGTGACGTCATCGCAGCCATGTTGGTGGACGAAAACAAAAGATCTCTCGTTAGCTTCTTTTGTTCGTCCACCAGAAGTCGTACATTTCCCTGTTGTTCTTGGTGTCTCTAGAGGTTGGTTAAAAACGTCCTACTGTGACTCGTTCATCAGAGAACGCCGCTGAACTAACAAAGGCGACAGGGTATTCAGCAGTTCCCTCAATAAGAGAGCGTAAATTTGTCTGCATTCTGACTCTTTAGATTCAGTTCTTCACCACCACCTTATTCAAACAGCAATGGTGCGACATTTCGGGGTACATGTATTCTTCAATCATACTTACCCAACCAAAATGAAAGTAACAATGACAATCAGGAAGTAGTTAGTTTGATAGTAGATGAGGTTATTAATCATCCTGTTTTCCATTCTCTCCAAGTCATTCAATGTCGGAGCTGTAAACTGTGCATCCGTGAGGAAGTCTTGAAGAGACCGAAGAGGTGGAAACGCAACTGCCGCCATGTTGATTTGCGTGACACTATAATAATAATAATCATAATCATAATCATAATCATAATCATAATCATAATCATAATCATAATCATAATCATAATCATAATCATAATCATAATAATCATAATCATAATGATAATAATATCTTTATTTAGACTGAAAAAGACCGATCAGCAAAATCAAAAGACTTGCTGGTATAAACCGGTGATCAGAGTAACACTAAAGTAATACTTTTCCAAATGGTCTGGATAGCACAAGTGTTACTAATATTGAAAAAAATACAACCACACTTTTGAATTTTCGGAACATGTTTCGATGTTTCAAACATCATCTTCAGCCATAGTGAGTGTAACATTAAAATTTTTACAAGATAATTCGTATATATATAACTATCAATACAATGATTCTTTGTAGATTAAATGTTCGTTACAAGTACGTAAAATTCAAACGAACCAACAATATTATAGAGAACACAACTGACATAACGGTAAAAGTTTATAAATATACGAATTATCTTGTAAAAATTTTAATGTTACACTCACTATGGCTGAAGATGATGTTTGAAACATCGAAACATGTTCCGAAAATTCAAAAGTGTGGTTGTATTTTTTAAAATATAAAGTAATACTAAAGTAACAACACTAAAAGTATCGAGTAACACTGAAGAGGTATAAACCGACACAACCCGTTTACCGATTTTACCTGGCCTCAAATTAGCTCCTCCAGTGATCTTGTTTGTACAACCATTTCTGACGTCATGTCTAATATGCAAAACTGCTGTCAGCTATTTCTGTTATTAGGATTTTGCTTTGGGATCGATATAAAAGTGTGAGATGTCGTCCAATCAAAATCGAGTAACTTGCGAAACGAGAAAGATCTCGTACCCAGAGTCCTCGGGCTTCTTGGCCAGCCAAGAAGCCCGAGGACTCTGGGTACGAGATTGCATTGAGGACGGAAACAGGACGGAAATAGCTTTCTATCCAGCCATTAGATTAGAGACTTGTTTCCTTATTCTCGAATTCAGAAATACCGTTGGACGATGGGCGCCTGGGAACTGATATTCCCTAAACCGGGAGGCGGGAACGAAATTGGATGACACCATGCAAGGCAAGTTTAGCCTCACCTCCTGCCCGAAATAACGGTAGGCTATTTCAACATGTGCGGGATAATTCCCCCATTGATTGGATTTCGTTCGGGAATCGGGACCCATCACATGTATTCCGGGACAGCGGGAAAAAAAGCGCGGGAACCTGTCACAGGTCTGAGCAAATGAAGGAGAATAAAGCAATGTCGTTTATTATTTTGTCTCGTTCAGAACAACACACCATGCTTATCTGCGTTGGCGGTTTTAACGGGATTCGAACTCATGACCTTTGCGATGCCGGTGCAATCCTTTCTCTATCAACAGAGCTACGAAGCCATTCAGTTGGGAGTAGGTCAATTTGTTGTGAAGGACCAAGAGAAAATGAGGGGACAGAGATGGAGGCTCCCGGTCCAGCCCTTGGGATATGTCATGTCCACGAAAGTTATTTTTACTCGAGCGGAAGTCTTCCGAGACGTCCGCATGCAGGCCAACCTCGGTCCGATGTTTGAAAGAAAATATATATTCATCAGCCTTCAACGTGCGCCATCATTTTCTCTTTTCACTAAGAACCTGAGAGCGAGGCAAGACTGCATGCGGACGTCTCAGAAGACAGACTTCCGCTAGAACAAAGACTTCCGCTCTTCTAAAAATAACTTTCGTGGACTTAACATATCCCGGCCAACGCCTTGTGCCTTCCTTTCCGTCCCCTTATTTTCTCTTGGAAGGACTCGATGAATGCACCTGCCTGAGTTTTTCAGAAGTCTATACGAGACAATTGCTTTAATTGTCCGATCTAAATCACTTTACTCTTTTATCCATAACCTGCACGAGCATGAAGTGGAAAAGGTGTGCAGTTGCACGTTGTTTTTTTTCTTTGCTGCGCAAAAGAGGCATGACGTAGAGTTGAGGAAAATGCTCAACTCGTCACTGTGTTGGAGGCGTCATGCAGTGACCTCTTTTGAAATCTTACAGTAGGGTACTGAAACTAGACGTTATTTTGCTTGTATTCATTTTGTTTTCCCAACTCAGATTATGTCGATACTCAGGAGATTTGATCCTTTGTTTTCTTCATTAAAACGTTTGTTTAAAGGAATGCATGCACTCTTTAATAAACAAGACAAAGGATCAAATCTGAGTATCATCACATGATCTATATTGGTAAAACAATGTACAAGCGAATATTAAAGGCCTATTGGTATCAGCTGCCATGACATCGGTAGTTAAAGGACACTGTTATTCAATCACTACTTTTGTTAATTATTTTGTAAGGGAGTTAATAATGTTCCGAAACATAGCGATGTGTCATCCCTTCTATTTATGTATTATTTTTTTAAAAATAGCTGTTAATATTTGTTGTCCTTGGAAACTCTGTTCTACAATCATGTTCCGAACAAAACGCAACAAATATCTTAGTTTGCTGATGATAGCCCTGTTAGCCGGCCAGTGACTCCATGTCATTGATAGCAAGTATTAAAAACTACGGTACGGGAATGAACTTGCGAAGTTTGGAATGCACGGACTCCAAGAAAGATGGGCAACATGCTCATATTTGTTGTGACTAAAGAATAGATTCTAACAAACACTATTACCCTAGTAACTCAAAAACTACAAGCAAATGGTTGAAGATTGGTTAAGGTAGACACAACAACGATTTCGTTGTGTGAAACAAAACGTTTTCCTTCTATCTGATCTTTTACCGTGACGATAACCATATTTCGAGAACAACTCGTGGTCGAAAAGAGGACGGTGACGACTCTAAAAAGTAGGCGCGCATTGCGTACGTGTGGCAGTGCAGTAACTTGATACAGCGCTTTATTCCATAACTGTCAACTGAGCTGCGTTTTGTTTTCCAGAGATTCAAGTTGTCTTTGCGTAATATGTAAAAGTACACAATAATGTTTTGGTATCGTAAATCATTGTAGTCCTTTGGTAGATGTCTTAGGTAAATAGCCCGCGAGAAAACATGTAGTTACTCTTAGAACACTAAACCCACAAAGATTGAAGGAAATCGAAGGGAGTCGAGAAATATTAGCTATCAAGACCACAAGTTTAAACGTGCACTTTGCGCGTCTGACAGCTTTCCACGACTTAAGTTCACTAAAGTTCACTAATGTTCTCCCTGTCCGGCGGGGTCAGTATCTGGATGGAAGACCTCAAAATATACGACTTGGCGTCAGAAACATAGGACGGAAAATTCTATTTTAACGCTAAAAAATGTGACCTGAGCAAGGTACAGAATTTGCTAGCCTGCTTTATGCAAAACAAATATTGATACACAGTTTTTAGGAAGAGCAGAAGGAAGTTTTTAGGAGGTGTCGGCCGAGAATAAAAAAATCGCCATCAGCAACAATATTTGCGACATGAAAACAACATAAATTTCCTACCGCGAACATAAAAACTTACCATCAGCGAAAAATATTTTTGCTACGTTCAATTTTTCTATTGTACTTTTTTTTTGGCAGCTCAAGTAAATTGAAAGTGACATCGATTTGCGTGTTACCACCAACTCAAGAAACAAAGGATACATCTGACAAAATGGCAGCAAGACAACGGGTTTTTTCTTTTAAGTGTTATAAAGTTCGACAATAAATGTCCGAATTCAACACAAAGATCACGATAGCAGGTGTAACTCTCGAGGTTGACCATTGTTTCTGCAAAGTCAAACATTCACTCTCCCAGACGAGATTATTTATCACCAGGTAATTCATTAAATAGAAGCTGCTTTGTTATTCATCAGCGTCCACAAATTCTTGCCGGTTTTGGAGCTCATTTGTTGAAATTCGACCACGCTTCCAAGACCTGTTTATTTTCATGATTTATGCACGCGCTGCGGGCCTATTTCCCACCACGGACTTTATTGAACTCACTCTTAGAAACAGGTGACATAAAGTGCACTACCACAAAAATACAACGAGCTTGAGGATCATCCGCTGTAAGTGAGATTCAAAGCTCGTACTTGAATCGGAAGGTCTATAATTTCAATTGCAAACTTTTTCTATTCAGACCACAGCAAAGCACAAATGATAACAATGAACGAAACAATTAGTGGATTTCTTACAGGGAATGATCTTAAGCCCCGGCCACACGTTCAAACATTGTTATAAAATATTTGTTGGATCAACAATGTTAGAACGTTTAGCATGCATAGTTTGTTCAACATTTTTGTGGGGAGAATGTTACGATTTCGATCACTCATTTTCTCCAATATACAACAGATGTTGAAGCGTGTAGCCGCCCAATGTTGTATTACAAAGACTTAAGTGACGCGTTTCCAACTATTTTACTAGTATGACGGTATACACATTGTTAGAAGGGTTTTTATAACAATGTTGGGACGTGTTTTTTCTAACAAAGTTACATCGTGTAGCCGGGGCTTTAGAGACAGGTTTTTTTTGGGTGGGGGGTGTCCTTTCTCTTCCTTGTTTAGCTGCAACTATGGGCGGCTTACCATTTGGCAGAACAGACCGGGCATTTGGAAGGACTTACTTGACAGCACATTCAAATTAACACACTTGGAGGATGATAATTCTCCAGAAGAATGCGACGGATGATCATGCAAGTGTTCCTTCAAATTGTTGCATTTTCTTCGCAAACTGATGGGTCTGGTCGGCCAGTTCTGACAAAAGAATCGCGCCCTATGTCGATTTGCTTTAAAAGTCCTGAGTACCCAAACAGCACTTTTTCTCGGATCGTCTCCGATCCTTTCCCAAGCCCTCAGAAATATCTCAACACTGGGTTTAGATGCGCCACAACTCGAACACAAGGTGCTATAAGTCACAACACTCCCATGTTCTAGCTAACAAAATTCTTAGGTGATCGACTTAAATTTTTAATAGAAATCATTGTTCATTTTAAAATCTACATGCACAGGAAATTCTGCAGTTTCTGTTAAGTCCCTCAGTTTTTCCTGTTTAAAGAATCAAATTCAAATAATTTCACGAGCTTTCCATGAAAATTCATGATACAGTCTTTCTTCAAGAAAATTTCAAGTTCTTATGCGAGGCCAGAAAAACGGAATTGAGGAGGGTGGTTTCTTTTCTTATTTTGTTGCAACAGTGACAGGTTTCGGGGTAAAAACATAACACTGAAATAGAGATGAAGAGGGTATATGTCATGGTGGTAAGCCACGCCAATCACAGTTATGTTCAATATGTAGTTTCTAATAAACTCAATTTCATGTATGACATTTAGACTTCTTGGTCTTGTAATTGGGCCAATGTCCCCCTTACATTTCATCTGTAGAGCCAGGGACAAATAATGAATTTAACGGGTATCAGCTTGGCAAAAGCAACCACCAGTACGGTAACCTTTGCTTCATTGAAAAAGTCCATATATTTTGAGGATTTTTTCCCCAAAACACGCCCCTTTTATCTTCCTTATTTGTACAAACCTAAGCTACTGGTCATTGTAAAATGGGACCCGGAAATTATTTGTTGTAATCAAGACTGACGATTCAGGACCTACATGAAATGTATGAAAGAGAAATTTTTAAATGGTGTTAATTCACTTAAGTCCAGAAATGCACCCGCAATTTAAATTCGATCAAAAACACGAAATGTCCCTTTAGATCCAAGTATATTTGCTACCTATTTCTAGCAAGAAGGTAAGGGTTAGCTTTTTTTTGCTAAGGATAAATGCAGCCATTTGTCTTTAGTCGAGGGCCGGAGTTGCTAGTATTCCCAGATGTGAGTGTTGATGAAGATGGCCGGGGAGGAGAGCATGGGGACACTTCGTTACCGTTGCCTAGCCTGTGCATATCCGCCTCCTCCCCTGGAAAAAAAACAGGTGACAACATAAAATGGGACCATTTTTAAGTTTTAGCAAATGGTAGCTCTGTTTTGCACCGTAAAATAAAGGAAACTTTATTAACACGTGACCTTAAACCAGCGTTAAACGAAAACGTTGGCAGTGAAAAACTGTGGCTTTATTAAACGGTCAGTTTTCACTGCTATCTATTTATCTTACTATTTTTATCTTATTCTCTTTAGTTACCAGTCTTCTTAATTTATATATATCATATTTGAAATTGTTCAACCGTCACTTCTGAAGATGTATGTTGTAGCATACGAAACGTCAAGTCCAAAGTAAAATGCATTTTATCATTATGTCAACTGATTATGTTTGTAGCCGCTGTTTGTTTTATGTTTTTGATTAAGTTGAAATGGCCAAAGTACAAGAATATTTAGGGTAAAACTTTCACAAGATTGCTACTCCGAGTGGGGGCAGGTCCCAGCGGGTGTTCCCCAGGGGACCAAGCTGGGTCCCTGGTTGTTTACAATTATGATAAATGACCTCCAAGTTGACTGTGTCGACCTTTGGAAATACGTAGACGACACGACAATCACTGTCTTGGTAAGCAACACCGATAGGAAACCCGAGTATCTCGATATGCGCAGAACGTATGCGCAATAACAATAGTAGGCACCGTCCTTAACCGGTGTGTCAACCGGTGTGGCTCTGGCTAGTCGCCATAATTACCTCAGAATGGGTTTTCCCAGGGTGGTTCCCAGGCTCTCCTTTTTTTTGCTCGTGAAACTCTCGACAATCTCCCGTCAACTCTCGCTCTCGTTTGGCCAACTGTCATCGACTCTCAAGAGTTTCAGTTCTCGTCAACTCTCATCAACTCTCATTTTCGTTTGGCCAGGGCTTAAGAAACCGAAGAAGATCTGTGCTGGGTCCCGATGTCCGAGGGAAATCTTCCCGCACATGTTTAAGTAGGTTAGGGTAGGGTCTGTATTAAAGTCGTTGGCATATGAAGCTAGTCACGTCATATACTTGGAGAACAAGACCACAGGCGGCCCAGAGTCGGAAGGTAAACAATTATAAGGATTTGTATGGGAATCTTGATAACAGACTGAAAAAGAAAATATCTTTTTCAGTCTGTTATCAAGATTCCCATACAAATCCTTATAATTGTTTACCTTCCGACTCTGGGCTGCCTGTGGCAAGACTGGCTGTTACGGCTGAGACTAGAATATTTTTCCAATATTCCGTCAGGCCCAGACTGACTTCTTCAACTTGCTCCCTGAAGAAGTCAGGCCGTGCCTGACGAAATACGAAAAATATACTACCCCCTCGTTTACCCCATCGTGTTATCGTACTTTGTACTGTTGGGCCATTCTTGGAGGTTCGTTTCCATTGGTTTCCATTCAATCCGGCGAATGACGTAGTTCCTGTAATGTTACCCAATCAGCTCCCTGAAAATGACGTCACGGGTCCGATGACCGGGTGAAGACCGGCAATGGCGAGAGTTCCAGCTGGTGTGAATTCTTTCTAATAATTGTGACTTTCTGGACACATAATAATGTGGAGAGCTTTAAGAAAAGGTGGGTGTTGTTGATATTTATCTGTCAATTTGTAGAAGATGAGTTTATTTAACTAGGGCACCGTGAAACGCGAGAGAGATTGGATTCTGGAGACAATAATGTTTAAAACTTAATTAGAGTAAATTTTATGTTTTTGTCGCAGCACTAAAAAGTACATCGAACTCCTCACGTTGCCTTGGGCAGATTCCATCATCTGCTGAGAAGGGAGACGAGACAAAAGCAACTCTAGATGAACAGAAGGACTGCAGCTCTACACAGCGCGTTGGAGATCACAGGAAACTTGTGCTAAACACCTACATAGAAAGCGATAACTTTCACGTGGGCTTTAACATCCAACGCTTGATATTGGGACTGTTAACGAAGAATGAAAAATCCCGAGCACTCAGATTTTCAACCCGGTTTGCTCGAGGGAAGGATGAAGATACTTCGAATCCATTTTCTGATGAAGTTCGATCGGTAAGTTCAGAGAAATTGAAAGTTACTGTGGTATTTCCCTACAGCCTGTTTAACGCCAGATTCCAGAATCGTTCTTTGTACATGTGTCGAACCAATTGTTCGTAAACGTTCTTAAATGGTGACAAATAAAAAGAAAATGTTTCAAATTAATGCCTCTGTAATCTGGTGTGCTATTCACAACTGAAAGCATCCCTCGAAGTTTGCATTCATTAAATGCTTCAAAATGACGATTGCGTCATCAATATAAACAATAATAATGCGTGACTGATGCTCTAGGTGCATGGTTTGCGCCCGGCTGACGCACAAAAAGACATCATCAAAGACTGTGATAAAGAGACAATAATAATAATATATTTTGATACAGCTTAGCCATCAAATTAAAATACAACATCAATCAAGTAGTTTCTGTCAACTTTGTGGTTTTCCAATACCACCTAATTCTTTAGCATGTTGGTCACACGTTGGGATTAGAAACAATATGTATGGGTTATTGACCAAGCGTGAGGTCAAGATGGCTGGATATTGGCTAAGTTCTTTTTTTGTGTGTTTAAGGACCAAGACGAAGCTTTTTGCAAAATTGATTAATTCACTGCCAGCATACCAGAACTCAATTAACAGGAAAAAAATTGGTACTGGATTGAATGTCTTTTGATTACCAAAAATACCTCTGAAGTCATTAGCAGTTCTAATGAGAGATAATGTACATTTATGGTTAAAAGGGCTGATAAAACAACAAACGAAAAAAAGTTGCAAAGAAAGTTAATCATTGCAGCATACACTGTATTTTCAAAATCATGGAAGTTTCAACTGAAATTATGTCATGTAATTATCTTATATAATTAATCAAATGATATGAAATTTCATCTTTTCTCTTGTAAGTTCTATTGTGTTCTCTTTCCGGACTATGTTGATTGCACTCCATAGGTTTGATTTTATTTCATTTTTGATCAAAGCTTCTTTTGTTGCATTGATTTGATGGCCAAAGCTGGCATAAGTCAGTTCACCACTGAAATTGCTCTTTTCATCACTGAGAAATCCTGATGCTTTATCATTTCTATTATTGATTTTTTCCCATTATTACAAGTAATTGTCCAAACTAGTTCTCTTATTTGCTGGGAAAGGAAGCCCTGACAGGAATTGTAACTGAATAGCCAGCATTGCATTAAATTAGTTGCATTTTTTGTTTTTGTTTTTAACAGTGGTGCAACGGAGTTCTTACATTGTCCAGTCTCCTTGCTTGTCGCAAGTTTCTCACAGATGAAAAGTCTCCACTTCATGTGCATGTGTACAAAATTCCATCTCAAGTACTCTCAAGAATATTAGCTAACAAACCATACATTACTTTGGGTGTAATCCCTATAACAGAGAGATCTCAAACTCATATAGGAAATGCCAAGCCGACTGATGCCCTTGATGAAGCTATAGCATCATTCCAATCAAACTTTAGCGAGTGTACAGCTGCTGCCCAGAACAAGCTAGGAATCAAGTTTGCATCTATGAAACAACATGAAAAGGCATATCTTCTTTTTGCCCAAGCTAGTGAAAGAGGCCATCCTCTGGCACAGTTTAACCTTGGTCTTTGCTTTGAGCTTGGAAAAGGGGTTGACAAAGATCTTGTTAAGGCAGCAGAGTGCTATAAAAATGCAGTTGCCCAGGGACAAACTGGTGCCATGTATAATCTAGCTTTGTTTTATATGGAAGGGCTTGGTGGCCTGCCTAAAGATTCACAGCATTCCCTGAAACTTCTTGAAGAAGCCGCTGAAAATGGCTTGTGCAAAGCTCAATTATACCTAGGGTTGTATTATGCAGATGAGTCCTCACACCACTGCAATTACTCAAAGGCAATACCCTACCTTGAAATGGCTGCTGGTAAAAGAGATCCATCAGCTGAATTCCATCTGGGAGTTTGCTATGAACGTGGTCTTGGCACTGAGAGGAACATGTCCAAAGCAGCTAATTTGTACAAGTCTGCAGCATTGCATGGTCACACTGGAGCACAGTACAACATGGGTGTCTTCTATGAAAATGGTCTTGGTGGGTTCAGTGTCAACAAGACGGAGGCAACTCGCTATTACCGCATGGCAGCTGAAGCGGGAGATGAAGATGCAAGGCACAATCTGTTGCTGCTGAGAAAACAAATGGAAGCAGAGAAGCGCATTAGACATCCCACTGAGCCACAAAACTTGGTGTTTTCTTTATTTAAGCAAATAAACCAGCCATCAGGAAGTCTTCCACGCTGCTCTTCAAGTCCTGGAATTTTAGATGCTGTAGCGAGAGAAAATAAACAGCAAAGTGCTCTTGCAACTTCTGCAAGCAAACCACCAAATCCATTGCTGGCATTTTGAGCTTTATTTAAACCAAAATGTAAATATGATGGGGAGTGACATGATTGTGTACTTCCTCTTCTTTGTGACTAATCTTAAGTAGTTTATTGCAGATTGTAGATAGAAATAGTTAGAAATTCCTTTCCAAATGAAAGAATTTCATAACAGTAGTTTCATTACTTGGTCCTAGATTGACCAAGTATAAATTACGTTTGTATGCTCTTGTATAAAGTTGTAACTTCATCTTCAATGTGAACAATTTTCAATAGAAAACACTACATTAAGATAACTGTAAACCTTTCGTAAACCTTTAATTGAGGTAGTTATTAGAAAGTTAGAAGTAAACCCCTCAAGGTCTTTTATGGAACTTTAATTTATCTAGTAAATAATGTATGAACGTTTTGATACATGTAAAATATTCTTTTTTCCATTAAAAATGACCAACAAGAGTAATTTCTTTTTGTCCTTCATGTTGCCTTTATATTTAGAGTGTGGATTGTTTACTGTATTTAAATTCTCAAACAACCCATAGTTTTTGTGCCTGCAGTTTGTATGATGCAAAACTATTGGTAGGCTAAATTTACAATTAACGTTCAGATAAAAGAAATACCGGTTTATCCCATACATTTTGCTTCATTAACACATGCAGTTAATTTTAGGGGACTCTGTTCTCTTCCTAAAGGTACTGTTGGGGAGGCTCCCATCCGAGAAGCTAAACTTGGTGGATGCATCACATCAGACTAGAAATGGGTTTATCACCTGACATGATATGGTAAATTGACCACTGCAAAGAAATTTAAAAGCAGAAGTTTTGAGCATCAACTCTTTGTTAGAGCCCATTTGCTCTGATGAAGGGCTAATGCTTGAAACATCAGTTTTTGAATTTCTTTATGGTGGTCAATTTTAGCACATCAAGTCAGTTGACAAACCCTTTTCTGTGTTTTTTCACTTCCCAATGGCACTGATGCAGCACAACAGTTTCTTTAGAAGCTAAACTCCTTTATCTATTTCTTGTCAGATATGGTTTAATACTCAAATAAACAGAAAGACATCAATTAAATCTGCCAATCAGAAAGCGTTTGACTCTGTAAATAGCTTGAATAATATTATCATGTGTATTGTGGCACAAGGATGTAGTTTTTTACTTGCAAAAACTGTCATGACCAAAATCTTGATTTTAACAAGTTATGTCATTGCTGTGTTACAAAAGTTAGGAT
>NC_090891.1:29033130-29040630 GCF_036669925.1 Montipora capricornis | reverse complement strand
TATCGTTTGTCAATATTTATACATTGGTCAAATTTGCAACATTGTAAATACGGCGAAAGTCGATCATACACGACGAAACAGTTCTCAAAACACGCGAGAGAAGTTGTGAATGACGCATAACTCTTTGCGAATAAGGGCGCGCATTCCGAGAACATGGCGAATATTGTTGTATCGATATACGATAATCGAGATAGTCAGGTGAACTATATTTTTTATTGCATCATTTTTGGTGTACAAATTATCCCCTTTAAATTACAATTTTTTTTTACAAATTTATCGGAAGGAAAAAAAGATATACCAGCAGAGAGAAGGAGGAGGCGCCAGTTCTAATCGTTGTAAAGCCGAACAGGTTCTATAAAATATACTTTTAATCCAAAAATATATTTCAGGAGAGCAAAAGCAGTTAATTGCCGATTAAAATAAAAAGAGGCTTCAGTATGTGAATCGATCGAGAATTTGTTACTTAATTGTTACTTACTTAATTGTTATCGATAAACAAGGTGCGGTTACACGGGGCACTTTTACCTCGGTAAATGACCCTCTTACCACGGAAAACTGCACTTAGTCCGTGTGACCGACATTTCCCAAGGTAAACTTCCCATGTTAAATATCCATGGATACGTCAAAAAGATCAGTGGAAGCGCCCGTGACATTTAACGTGGGAAGTTGGAAGGGTGTTTTGATGCCCGAGGTACAAGAGCCAATCGCTATGCTGATGAAGTTGTGATTAAATTTCCCGCCAATGAATTGCGTGAGATTTCGTTTTACCACGGTAATCTTCGTAACGTGTGACCCCTAGTTAACACGGTATACTAAAACCCAAGTGTGAGGTACCATGGGAAATGGCATTTACCATGGTGAGTGTAACCGCTCCTACAGTAAGTTGCCGGAAAAAAGGCTAAAGTTACTCAGGGAATGATGTCGCACACCTTATGGATACGTCTCCCCGAGAAAAATAAAAAAAAAAAAAAGTTCGCACCTGCGATAAAAGAAAAAGAACTCACTACATAAATACCGTATCTATTTTTTTTCTTAAATCCTGTCCCAAAATACGCGTCGTATGTATAGGCACAAAATTAGAAAGAAATAGAAAGGATAGCCATTAACACATTGTCACCCAACTCAATCCAAACTAGAGCCCGCTAACTTCTCCACAGTCACTACACCACAGTCACCACAGTCACTACACCGTATCTATTTTTTTTCTTAAATCCTGTCCCAAAATACGCGTCGTATGTATAGGCACAAAATTAGAAAGGATAGCCATTAACACATTGTCACCCAACTCAATCCAAACTAGAGCCCGCTAACTTCTCCACAGTCACTACACAATGCAGTTAGATAGTTAGATAGTTGGATAGATAGATACTGTGTTTATTTCCTTCCGTTTTGCAGCTAAGGCTGAATTACACGAATGGGGTAGAATAGAATATATAATATTAGAATATATAATATTATGAATACTTATATCTTACGAATTCACATAGTCTCTTTGTATTACATGGTTGTCTAATTAAATTCGTTTTTCCTGACCTGAGCGTGTAACCATGATAATTTGTCTGCGATGTAAGCACCGAGCGTAATGGCTCTTGCGCGCGAGCATCGTGTAGAAAAGGGTCTGCAGAGGAGACCAGACGCGACTAGAGCCTCGCTGTACGCCAGGCCAGGAGGGGCAGGAGGGCCAGGAGGGCCAAGAGGGCCAGGAGGGCCTTCCTCTGTACGCCCTCAACAACATCACTCAAATACTCTGGTAGAGCGGCCCAAACTGGTGAACCATACTCGAGGATTGATCTTACAAGGGCGCAATAGATAGCAATTAAATCTTCAGCTGGAACCTTTGATCTCAAAGGGCATAGAGCCGTTTTTTCGCTTTCTTAAAAACATAATCTATATGTTTATTCCATGACAGGTCATTTGTTACGTAAATGCCAAGAATTTTATAACTGTTTACACGTCTAACTACTGAGCCCATTAACTGCAAGGGACCGAGTTGCGTGGGTTGAAACTGCAAAAAGTTGATGATCATTTCCCGACACTTTTTGGGATTGAGGCGCATCCCCTGCTCAGCGGCAAACTGGCAAATATGCCATACCAAATATGCCATACAGGGCAAATAGCTTGGCGAGCACCTGGGGATGATCTCAAATACAGTGATATCGTCGACATACTTAACACGACATGGCCAGAAACTCGCCAATGATCTCAAATACAGTGATATCGTCGACATACTTAACACGACATGGCCAGAAACTCGCCAATCCATTCACCAAGATAGCAAACAACAATGGTGCGAGCCTAGTGCCCTGCGGTATTCCCCCGTTGGAAGCAGGAGGCGACAAGGAGCCATTTAACATAACACGCTGAGGTTTGAACGAGAGAAACGCCCCAATCCACCGAATGAGACATTGGCTAACATTTAAGTGCTTAAGTTCTTCAGTGAGGGCGTTATGGTCGACCAAATCGAATCCTTTAGAAGAATCGGCAAAGAAAATGCGCGCATAGTTGTCTCCTCTGTCAATTGATGCTAGTTTATTAGTTTATTCTAAGGGCTTTGATAGATAACAATATGGTTTGCTGTAAGAACCATTACTCACCCGCGCATGAAAAAGATAACTCCCTTTTCGTTACTGTGAGCCTTTATTGTAGAGTCAGCGAGAAGTTTTCAGATATTTTGTGTTTTACTCGAAATACCATACATTCGAGCCAGGTTCGTTTCGCCCCTAATAGGGGGATCCCATAACGACTAAAATCGCTTGAGTAAAATCATCTAGCAATCGACAGAGTAAAATCCCTATCTGGCCGATTTAGGACGCAAAGGAGGTAACCAAAGTTGACAGTTCAGGTGTTGATAGGTAACTGAGCTTACGCTATTTTTACGCTGGTCTGGAATAAGTACAATGTCAGTGACAGGAATGTCTTGAATTCTTCCAAAAAAGGGTTTTTTCGCGAATGTACCCAGAATGCATCTTTATTGAACAGGTCTGCGTATATCTTCATCGACGCTGTATTCCTCCGACAAATGAATATTCTTTAAGTTTTCAGGACACGGTGAAATCCTGGGTTGGCGCCAGTGCGGTATTCATAGTACTGTAAGTCGTAATAAAGATGACCCAATTCGTGATGAGTGACCACAAGAGAAGAGTATGAAGGTTAAGAGAGGTAATCCCCCTAATTGGTCCTATCCCCATCGTAATCCCTCTTAATTTATTTTTAGATCTCCTGCGTGATCCACGAAGGTTAACTGATAGCCAATCATATGTCCTCATTTTTACCAATCATTGCGTGGGAATTTGCCCAGCTGTCAACATTGTTAAAAATGGGGACATATGATTGGCTATCAGTTAACCCTCGTGGGAATACCGGATCTCGCAGGAGATCTTAAAAAACGTAAGAGGGATTACGATGGGAATAGGGCCAATATGAGGAATTACCTCTCTTACCTTCATACTCTCTTGGTGACCGCTAAGTCGCAATTGTTAATATCTGTACATTGTTTGATTCTGAAAAGAACAAGGATATAGCTGTAGTTAATCACATTATTGCATAAAGGGTTAGACTGCGAGCAGGTCGGCGACTGCGACTCCGAGGAACACTTCAAAATGACTGAAACTGCGCGACGCAAATACCGCGGCCTTGCGAAACGCCCCCGGTATTTGCGAACCGCAGTTTTAGCCATTAAAAGTTCAACAATTCTAGAGTAAAGAACAGACTGCTCAAAGTCTAATAAAGGGTCTATGTAAAGAACACATATCACTGATATTGTGAAGCTACGTCAAAATTTAATTAGTGTTCATAGAAGTAAGCTGCTAATGAGAAAAAGAGGAAACTGTTAAGTTTTGAAAACATGTTTCGACAGAGCAAACTGTCATCGTGAGTTACGTTGTGAGAGCCCGACGCTCAACCAACTGAGCCACCGGTGCGCGGAGGAAGCCAGGAGCGTTAGCCGATTGAACATTAGAACATTAGATCTGGACTTTCCGACAAGTCGAGCTCACAAACCGGAAACGAAAAGCGGAACGACTTTAGAAAGTCTAGTTGAACATCATTGCCATCACCATCCAACAAGGAAACAATATTATCGCACCAGGCGACAATTTTGGGCGATAACCATCGCTGCCGACCTCACCAACATCTGACGGATATCATTGGGCAAACAATGTTAAGAAGTGAACTTGACTGCCATCGTCACCATCCAAATCTGACCAACATTATTGGGCTAACAATGTTCGGAAGGGGTACTTTCTAAAAAAATTGTGGTGCTGCGTCGGTGGGGAAGTAGTATACGAAGGGCTAACGCTCGAAACGTCAGCTTTTAGAATCTCTGTACGGTGGCCGACTTACATTATCAACTCCGTTGATGTTCGGAGTTAAATATCACTGCCATCGTCATCAGCAATCTAATCATTGTTGGGCCTTTTTACTTCTTTTCGCACGATAATAATAATTGAAGTCCACAGTGTGAAAACTATATGATTTTAAGTCATAGATAATGGTCACGTCATAATTGTTATTACAGCTTAATTAAAAGAAAATTGGGGTGAATCAAACCTGGCAAAAAGTTTGCGTGTGTTAATTCAGAAATGACATTGTTTACCGATTTTATTTATTAGAGTGTTGATTTCCAAACTATTTCCATTTGTGAGAAAGTCAAACTTTCCGAACAGAACTGGGCGGTTGCCATGGTTGTTCAAACATGTTAACAATGTTAAGTAATATATGGAACAATGCCATAACCTGTCATTGTGTCAGGTTTAGACGATTTTAGCTTTTTTGATCGATCAATCGCAATTTATATTTCAAGCCAGTTAATAATGCTAAGAAATAAAATAGAAGATGAATACACTATGGCATAGAATACCATATAACTACTTAATTACTGAAGTAGCAACTCAGGCAAATGCCGCGGGCTGCCTCGCTTTTGCTAATTCCTTTGCCAATCGTTGGACAATCCTTTTTGAGCCTTTGTTTGATCATGATTGTCGTTTAGCTGGCCTCTTATGGAGATCTCGAAAGTTACATTAATTGGCCAAATAAGAGTACCATGTGTTCTTTATGTGTTCTTTATGTGTTCTTTATGTGTTCTTTAGTACCATGTGTTCTTTAAAGAACAGTATGCACAACAAAAATTGCGAGTCACTGAATATCTTATCGCGTTACCCCGAGAACGAGAGTCGATGGGGGATGGGGGTATCTGACAACTCGAAAGTGTGTGTGTGTGTGTGGGGGGGGGGGGGGGGGGGGAAAATTTCCCTGTTCGCTGCAAATTTAGGAAATTCCGCCGATTCTGGCTTTAGGTCGGTACCCAGAAACCTTCCACCGTGATTTCTAAATCATCCATCTCGATCAAGATCGCCAATACGCGCCGACGTCCTCCCAGCCATTTTTTTTGGCACCTTTATTTTTGAGCTCTACATATTCTTTCTCGAGGCTTTGCAACTTGGTCCCCACCGCGTCACGGTAGAGTTACTACTGTCACGCAAACAAGCAAACAACAGACGATCGTAGTCACGCGAGTTTGTAAAGATATCGTACAAATCTGGGACCGTTTCTTGTATTTTGCCGCTGGCCTTGCCTCTTGTCTTGGACTTTACTGGTGCTGCAGATACCTGTCATTGACGACACTAGCTCAGTTATCCTGCGCATCACACCCTTATCTTTCGGCATGACTGAAGAAATGATAAACAGAATTTGACGTCTTGTGTCTGGTTTGAGCTTTTGAGTGTCGAACTTGGAAGCATTGAATTGCATTTGCGTATAAAAGGCTGAAAAAGTCAGCCTAGGTTGTTTGTTGTTTGTTCTGTGTCGTATAGTTCCACAAAGCCACCTTATCCTTGTAATCCTCAAACGCTGTATCGTTGTTAAACTTTGCCAAAAATGCTACTGCTTTGTCCCTGCTCCGCCACTCCGCTTTGTCCCCAAAGCCGCGAAACAGAAAAACGCTTCTAAAGTTTCCACAACAAGGAGAAAGAACACGAATCTCATCTTTGTGCAGTTTTCGCCGACAAAAGTTGAAGGCCTAGTTTTCATATCTCGGGAAAATCTCAGACGATCGGCGATTTCGCAGTTTCCCGACCGTCCCAGATTTTGCCGACATATCTGAAAATCGCCAGACGGTTGTCCCAGAAAGTGCGCCTAACCAACAGCTCGCCAAACCTCGAAACTTGCAATTTAGAGGATTGGTAACGAGCTAAAAATTTGAGTTTTCATATGTCGGGAATGATCCCCGCAAGTCTGCGACACGTCGGGAAAATAGAAACGCTTCCTATTTTCCCGATTCGTCCCCGACCATCGCAGATTATCGGGGATGTCTACGATTTATGGTTTTCCTTAAGCCTAGTTTTCATATGTCGAGAAAATCCTAGACGATCGGGGATTTCACAGTTTCCCGACTGTCCCAGATTTTGCCGACATATCGGAAAATCACCAGACGCTCATCCCAGATTCTCCCGAAAATGGAACTTGCAATTTAGAGGATTGGTAACGAGCTAAGACCATCGCTAACTTCTCCCGACAGTACCAATTTGAGTTTTCATAAGTCGGGAATGATCGCCTACGATCGGAAAAATCTGGGACACATCAGGAAAATTGAAATGCTTCCTATTTTCCCGATTCGTGCCCGACCATCCTAGATTATCGGGATGTCTTCATTAGTCGGCAAAATCTGGGAATCCAAAATCCGGGAAACTGCGAAATCCCCGATCGTCTGGGATTTTCCCGACATATGAAAACTAGACTTAAGTCTACTCTCCCTCCAATACAGATCAAGTAAAGACCGATGATTGATGTAAATTGATATCTTTTGCTAGACCACACAACACTCACACTGTAAGTAATCGTTTCAGATAATAAAGGCACGGTATCGTTGACAGAACGAAATGAACAAGGTGGAATCTTCCAATCTTTCTCTTTGGCCCCGAATGCTATAGCGATATGGGTAGGGAAGCCGGACTTGTTTTCCTCGTGCATGATGGCTTGATCAAATTTCAACATGGAGGGCATAGGCTCAGTTGATATCACAAAGTCTGAGGTTTATTAGGGGAAACTTAAAAAAACCCGATTCTCTCAATCGTAACATTTCAGTTTAGAACACGTTTTAAATAAAGTTGTTGTTGTTGCATTCACTCTGATTCAGGATAAAGGGGCTCTGTCAAGCTATTGTGGTTTGCCTGAAAAATGTAAAAAATTAGGCTCTCAATCAGTGAAACCCACAAATAATCATACATTTTACTAAAGATTGCTTTAAAGAGTGCTTTAAACTATCAATTGTCTTTTTTCAAGGAATGAAATGGATTGGATTTTGGCAAATAAAGGCAAAACTTTTTGCGTTTCATCTGTCAACTAGTCCACACCAGAGGAAGAAAGACCGCGCTTGAGAGGTCAAAGGGTTCTTCTCATTTCTCGTAATAAGGCAGTCCCAGCTCCAAGTTTACGGCAGTCGGTGATCCTGAACTGTTGGAAACAGTCATCAATCACCATTTGAGAAATTTGAGTAACAGTTGA
>NC_090891.1:29020630-29030630 GCF_036669925.1 Montipora capricornis | reverse complement strand
GTACATTTCCTAGGTAATAAATATATAGACCTCCAATTAAAATTTAATGCATCTTCAGATTCACAGTCCCTAAGCCATTTCGCTTGGCTTTTCTCAGGCCAAGAACATTTCTTATCTCTGTAGATCTGGTATGCCAGTTGGCTTGGCTTTTTGGAAGAATTTAGCAGAGCCAATACATATTTTGGGCTTGGGTCGTCTGGCAGCCTCAATTTTAATGTCTTAAAAGCGCACCGAATTGCTGAAGCCACTCCGTAATATTCAAGAAAGGCAGAAAAGAAACGTTAGGGCACCATTTGTTTCTAAAGCAACTGGAAGTCATTAACGTGGAATCGCCCGTCAAGAGATCATTAATTTTAAGCACACCTGCCTCAAACCAATGCTTATAAAAAAAAGTCTTGCCGGCAATTGTAATCATTGAGTTGTTCCATATGGATTTGGCACCAAACTCCGCCCATGAAGCAAAAGACCCTTTAAAATTTAAATCTGACCACAGCTCAATAAGTTCATGGAGGAAAGTGCTTTGTATATCCAGGATTTTAACATCTTTTCTTGCCAAATTGCTAGTAAAAACTAATTTACCCCCCAAACTTAAGTAAATAGAAGTCGAAGAAGGATTTTCACTTTGACTGGCAATCATCAGAAATATACAATATACTTAAGTGTCCATGTAATTTTCAGAGCCTTATTAAATTCTATTATATCTAACATCTTCAGCCCTCCATCTTAATAATCTGCTATCATTTCAGTTCGTTTAATTTTATCTCCCTTGTTATCCCAAAGAAACTTAAAGATAAGATCATTAACTCCTTTCAGGGATTTTACGTGAGAAGGCATTGATGACATAACGTATACCATTTGAGATGCAGCCAGAGCCTTAATAATTGCAATTTTACCGATCAAAGTTAGCCTTTTATTGTGCCAATTGTTTAGAGCGTTCGCTACATTCAGAGCCTTTTCGTCATAATTCTTTTTCGGTCCTTCTTCCTGATCGACACAGAACCAAACACCCAAAGATTTAACTTTACTGATTGCCCAAGTAAGATTTTTTCGAGGACACAAAATCTGGTTTGATCCCCTAAATAAGCCTATCCAAAGAACTTCTGTTTTTTTCCAAATTAACTCTTAAACCTGAGATCTCACCAAAGCTTTCTAGCACGTAGAGAGCACGTTGCAGTGATTTTAAAGAGCCATCTAGAATCAAAGCCGTATCATCTGCAAACTGGCTTAACTTACATTCAACATTACCCGGCTATTGATATCCCTTTCAAGTCTTTGTACACATCATTTGTTTGGGTTTCCAACAACAGTCTGTCTGTGGATATGTGAATTAGCTCACATTGGTCTCCGTACTTTGGCTTTAGATGGCTGTCGTAAAACTCATACATTAACAGTTTGGATAGCTCTAGTACACAGAGTGCTTTGTAGACTGTACGGTTTAGTGTTAGTTTTTCTTTGAACATTGTGCAATTATGAACATCATGCATTAAAATCGAAACTGCTTTAAAATAAAGGAGGCCGATTGGGAGGCAACCGGATGAAACAAAAAGAGGGACAGCAGAAGATCTATAAGGTGTAAAGTAGATAAGACGTAAGGCACGCTTTTCTAGGACAAGGATTTGGTTAAGGTATATCTGTGGTGCCTGGCCCCAGACAGTAAGGCCATAGAAAAGATAAGGCGAACCCAAAGATCTGTAAAGCGTCAGCAGCGTACTAGATGATACAAATTGTCTTAATCTTGCAATGACACCAATAGTTTTGCTTATTTTTGATGTTATATAGGAAATATGGTATTTCCACGTAAGATTCGAATCAATCAGTGTGCCAAGATATTTTATGTATGCCTTTCGATCGAGGAGGACAAACTTCTTAGTGTGATGAAAGATGGATGAAAGATTACAAAATTCGACTTTTTGGCAAAACGACAGTTTATCAGATGATCTACATAAATCGTTGACGTACAAGAGGAATAATAAAGGCCCCAGCACGGACCCTTGAGGGACGCCACACGATACATGGTTTTTTCGAAAATTCTATTGAAAACAGAGAGTAGAGAGATAGCACGATAGTTGCTAGGATCTGTTTTGTCCTCCCTGGAACGACTGGAACTGGAACGACTTTGGCATGCTTTAATTTCGACGGGTAGGCCCCAATTTCAATTGACTTGTTAATAAGTTTACATAGAGGGCTCGAGATGATTTTACTGGCAGATTTCAGAATGCGAGTAGGACAAGAATACAATCCGTATACCTTATTAAGTGGTATAGACAGGATTTCAGCCTCAATTTTAATAGGGGTGACGGGTTTAAAGAGAAAGGACCCGGCATTATTTTGCTTTGGCAAGAAGCTAGAAAAATGCTTTTGTGCCTGAGGAATTCTGGCAGCTAGGGCCAATGTTAGGGCCAATGTTAGGGCCAATGTTAGGGCCATTGTTAGGGCCAATGGAAGAAACGAATGAGTTCATGATATTGGGTATCTCATCAGCATTATGTGATAGCCCTCCATTCCCAGGGCGCTTAAGAGCAGTTATTACATTATCACCTGTCGTTTTCCCATTTATTGGAAGATTAATCCCCTTCCAAGTATTCCTGATATTGCTCATATTCGTTTCAAAAAAGTTATGGTAATAGAGTTTCTTGCTAAGTCTAGTTAGAGTTATGATTTTGTTCCTGTAGAGTCTATATTTGGCCATATCACCAGAGTAATAGAGCTCATTTTTCTTCCGAATTGAAGTTTCATAGAGTGCAATAGAGAAAAAGATGACCTGCTCGATAAAAAGGATTTCTGCTGACGAAAACCATATCGAGAATAATAATTACATTGTATAGGTTTGTAATTTAAGTTATGATCTGGGTTTACACTGGTGTTAATATTTAGACTGAATACATCAAGATCGTGCAGACTCTTCAGGCATTGGAGCTGTTTTTTAGCGGTTAGATTGTTATTTAAACTGTTGTTAAATTGACCATGGACCTCTCTGAATTCAATACTATTATATAAAAGTTCACGAAATAAACGCTGGGCCGAATTCATAGTAAATAAATAAATACATCAGTTAAATTAACCTTCATTTTGGGACCCTTCTCTAAATCGTCTTGAGCCAGAGTATGAAGGTCTGCAATCTTCTTGATCCTTATTGGGCGGCTACTATCTGATCTCCTTAGATAAACGAATCCGTTCTTCGTCCAGCAGTAGCTGAACTGATGTTGTTCCTTGAAAGATTTAGAAGCTGCAAATAATTCTTGAGCAGAGGGCGTCAGATGGTCAACAATTTTCGCATTGGTTAATATCACATCATCTGATGGACCAATTTCTCGAGGTTGAACAAGTGAAATTGCAGTCCTTCGTTTCATCACTTCTTCACAGGCTAATCGCCTGGTGAATTTGCAAATGATCGGCTTCGGCTGGTTGGAAGTGATCCTTGGCTTCACACGAAGGGCAATGTCAATATCAGTTAATGTAACTTCAGCACCCATCTTGTTGAAGATCGCAACACACAGATTACTAGTTTGCAGAGCAGACTCTTGGCTCGCACATTCCGGTACACCCAATATTTTAACATTAAAGCCATAGCTGTAAGCTTGAAACTCTTCAATGGTTACATTTCACAGTGTAACAGCGCCTTTAATCATGGTAGAAAATGTTTCTGTGTTAATAAATACGAAATGCATTCAACGCTGTGAATTTATCACCTCCATAGATTATTCGGACAATCCTTGGGACCTTGACACGTTTTGCGGTCCTAGTGTTTACGATGTAGCCCCCACGCTTAAGAGAGCCCTGGTACACTCTGAGGTAAGTTAGCTGGCCAAATCTTCCAGCCTATCCAAAGAAATAAGAACACAATATTGACTGAACATGATAAAACTTTCAAAAGAAGCCAAGTTAATAATAATAATAACAATAACAGTAACTATAACAATAACAACAATAATAATAATAATAATAATAATAATAATAATAATAAAGCGCATTGGCACTAACACTTCTAATTCAAAAAACTGCTCTCCTTGGCACAGCAAGAATTCTGAGAAAGGTTCTGGAGCGATGAAAGCCATGATAAAATTTGGGTTTGCTTAGGCAACATGTTGTTGCCTGGCCCCCAAGAAGATAACTTGGATCCAACTTTTGGAATAGCCGGTGCTGAATCCACGATAACGATAACGATAACGATCACGATCACGATCACGATAACGATAATAATAATAATAAAACCCTAAAAGAGGCAACATTTAAAACACCTTAAATATATAGAGGATATTACATGGCCGCGCAAAGATACAAAATTTTTTTTCGAGTGTTGAAAAATATTTCACGAGTGTGCGCAGCGAAGGAGTAAAATATTTTTCAACACAAATATTTTCTCCAAGCGGCCATGTAATATTCTATTATTAAACACTAATGAAATACTAAATCATTCACTAAAGGCATTTATGTGTAACCATAGCAACAGTGATCTTTTCACGTATGAAAATAACATGTTCTTTTCACACGTGAAGATATCATGTTTTCGCGTGAAAGCTCACCTGGTTGGTATTTCTGATCGGTGTTTATATGATAAATATACATATATTTTAATTTCTTCGCGTGCAACCTTAACAGAGACCTTCACGGCTACATATGGGCTGCATATGATGGCGTTTTGCCCAGAATACCCCAAGTGAGACAAAAATCCGAAATTTACACCACTGAGCGAGACAACGAGCATCCTCGCCCCTTTAATTTGCGAGTGCCTCCCGTAGCCATCATCGTTCCTTAATTTAAACTCCTTGATAACATGCAATACTGTCAGAAACCCACAAGGCTCACTGTTATCAAATTCCCATCATAAAGTAAGTTCAAGGATGGACATTGAAGGTTTCAAAGAGACCAAAGTGCAAAGCAGGCTCAGCGAATGGATTAGCAAAGCATGACTGTAAAATTTAATAACATTTTCAAACCTAGGTTTGTGGCCTAAGCTACCAAAAATCTCTTGTGGGCACATGTAAGTGGCTGGGTATCCATTTGGAAGGTCATAGGTGCAACTCTGGGTAGGAGGATTAGCAATAATTACACCACCACTGTATTTTCCAACTACGCCCTAGTTATCAAAGAAAAACACTTCTCTTGGTTTAAGTACCACTCTTACTTTTCAGTGTCCAAAGCAAAATTTCTGACTTCACTTGCATTAGGCAAGTAATACACAACACCATCCAAGAGAGGCTACCGAGAAGACAAATCACAGTCATATATTTAATGTTATAAAAATGTCAGTAAGAAATTTAAATTTCATTTCACTGATTCAACCACAGAAGTGTTTTATTATCCCTTTCACCCCTAAACCGGCCTTAATCGGCCATACTTGGTATTTTACTCTGTCTAACGCCAGACAATTTTACTTGTCAATGGGGAACCCCTGGGGCCCAGTTGTTCGAAAGCAATTAACTTAATCCAGGATTAGTGTAAACTCTTGTTTCATGATTTCTTTTGCTTATTTTTGTTTTTTTAAGATTGCCGAATATCAACATTGAACAACATTTGGGAATAGAGTTAGGGTTAGCGTTACTTTTTAAAATCAGTAATGTTAGCTTGATGTTTATGTATTCTTAGGATGTTTATAGAGTATTTATTTCTACCAAGGAATTGATTTCTATTGGGAGCTTTAATGTTTTCCCTTTTATTAAAATCTGTGTAACTGAAATGAGTAAATAAAAAAAAAAAATAGTAATTAGCTGAACAGACTACTTCGACAATTCGGTAAACATTTTTTATTTCTATTGTTTAAAAACATATTGTAGGATTCTCAAAAGGCAAATTAATATGTATTTTGTCCCCTGGGCATCGCATAATAGCTAACTGGAACAATGGCTGCCGTACCGTCAAAGTAGTCTGTTACAGTAGGTGCCGCTTGTCCATACATCAAAAATTGCAAAACTAGAGAAAGGTTGTTGAAGATCCATGTTGTGTGATGTCATGTCATTTCATGCCCTGTCACTGAGCATACATGTCATAAACTCATTATACACGTAGCTCAAAACAAATATGTTGTATGATGTGAAAATGACTTTGTCAAGATGCAACAGTACTTGTTCAGAAAACGTGTTTGGCAAATGTTCAGAGGTTGAGCTCATAATATCAAAGTTGGAAAATCTTTTAAAAATCAAAAAAGGATTGCAACAGACTATAACTACGTGTATGAGGATTTCACGGGCTATTGTAAGTAACTTTATTATAAAACAGTACTGGGTAGTCGCTTACAACAAGAGCTTTCAGCAAAATGCTTGGGATTTGTAACTTCTTGTCAAAAGTAGAGAAGACAATACACAGGGTTCTACAGTGGTGGTCATTACCAGAGCTGGGTATCTACAAGAGTGGTTGAGGAACTTTGATTATATTTACAATACGTTTGAAAAAGAGATGACCAGGATACAGTGTACATACATTTCAATCCTCTCCATTCTTAGATGAAGACAATTCAAAATACGTTCAGTGCACTGATAATAATATTATGCTAACCAAAATGAATTGTTAGCAAAATTCTTGGTGTCCACAGGTACGAAGACATATTTTTCAATCTCAAGAGTACGGATTAAATAGTGCAACCCTCTTTGCTTTTAACTTTGTGGCAATGTCCTGATTTTCCAATAAATGGAACAGCTGAAGCAGTTGTAAAGACAATTTTTTTTTTAAAAAGACCAAAAAAAATCAAGACTTGAAAAGTATTTGCACCCATGCAACAGCACTAAACACTGCTTTACAACCCCACTTTAATGTCTTGTCCTGTCCATAATACATGTCCATGATGTCACCAGCCATGTGATGCCTACATGCATGCAGTGTGATTTCGTGTCAGTTATGTACACTTGTGATACAATGACAGAAGAGGAACTTACAAACCTGCACTCCTTTGTTCTTAAGAGCTTATCCAACAAAAACAGGTGTGTATGCTCTCCTGATGGTTACTCGGCGAATAGCAGCCTTAACATTAAAAACAAAAGCAAGCACTGGTCAATAAACAATTGCACCAAGTATTACTGACGTTTCTTGTCATGGGGCAGTCCTGTACTGGACCTTGCTTGCAGACCGTATCCCAGTGCTCTGGGTTCAAATCCTAACACATGTAAGCTGAAGTTCGTTCAGCTTTCTGTCCATTTGGGATTGGTATAAAAATAAGTACTAGTATTACTGAGGACAGGTTGTTCAATAGGATGATGGATGGCCTCGAACATAGCCACGACATCAGCAAAGGCCAATGAAAAACTACATGTAACATTTGTGTTTCCTTTGATTGTAGTATGGCTAAATTGTCTTGACTTCTGTAAAATTTAGGGTTCAAAAGTTCGAGAAGAGTTGTTGCAATGCAAAGGTGAATTCAACAAATACTACACGGTAGCTCCATAGATAGTTTTACTTACATACCATGACTCTGGCATACTAGAAAAGTTCATCCACTACAAGAGATGAACTTGTGATCTTCAGATTACTAGTTCAGATGATCTATCATTGAGCTACAGGAGATGGCGGCAGCTAAACCTTAAGACTAAATTCAGCTGATTATACTTCCTACATCCTGTACCATAGTAATTAATACTGACTATTTCCTGCACACTGCTAAAACATGTACAAGTCTTTCTCCCAATAATTTATATACATGAAGGGGATATTCAATAATCATTTTCAGCTTTATTATTTAATGAATGAAGAGATCCCTTTATTCTCTCTCATGGCTTGGCTTCGCACGCGAAGTGTGCGGGATCTTTAACGTCCCACAGAGTTAACGAACAAGGGCTGTGAGACGGGACCTCTGGCTTATCGGTCTTATCCTAACCATTTGCAGATGTAGTTACAAAGGCAGCACTTTCTCCTCAGTTATTTAAAGACCCTGAGTGTTGGTCTGGCCAGAGTTGGTGCGGAGGCAGCGCTGATGGAAGTGCCCAAGGAGTTGCAGGTGGTGACGATAGGTGAACTATGACTCGGAGCCATACCAGAGGGTGAGAACGACAGCTCTGTACGCATTTATTTAATGAATGAAGAGATCCCTTTATTACTGACAACATAAACATGCATACATAACAACTTTTAAACACTTGCAAGCACACATTCACAACATCTCCAACCTGCAATCTTTTAAAGATTTTCTCTAAAACACAGAAGTCAAAGATTTTTGTGTGTATGAACTTAAAGTTCCTTACGACAGCTTTTGCAACTGTCGCATCAACGCTTGCATTTTTCATTACAACCTTTTTGAAACAGCTGCTTAATACATTGTGTTGTCTTTTCAAAATCAGCCAAAATCTATCAATTTACTCACCATAAGCTGTTCCTCTGTTGGTTGAACTTCCTCTAAGAATATTTCACCAAGAACTTCATCAACATTAGCCACCGTTTCTTTTAAAGAAGATAAAATCAAGCAGGGTCATTACATGCTTTATAGATTGAGCCTTACAGTAATTGTAGGTTATAGATTCAAATTCCCATTTGGATAAACAGAACACGCAGACTTCTAAAAGAAGACTTAATTAATACAATTAATGGGAGTTTGTACAGTTAAACTTTTCATTAAAGAACAATCATGATAAATAATTATTATCACTATACAAGTACATGTAATAACTTAAATATCTTTTAGTATAAACACACAGGTGATTATACAAAATCGCGCGCTCTCATTGGCTCGCTATCTCGGATTATCAGCCGATAATAAGCTAGACGGACAAAATGGCTGCCAGTAGTCGTTTTGCCACTGTAAGTGAAGATGATTTCGCGTTGAAATGTTTTTTTTTTAATCTTTTTTGAAATAATCACCTGTGTATTTATACTAAAACAATTATTCGCCTCAGGCTCAGTGATTATTCACAGTGAATATTCACCTCAACTTCGTCTCGTCTTGTTAATTAATAACTTTTTTACTTGAATTGTGCATTTCATAATGCTCAAAATTTTTGCGCATTCCAATATAAAAATAAAATAAAATTAATGGGTCTTAATTCTTGAAATGCTCTACTGTCTTAGCATTGCATATTTCCTGCAAATGCACATTGACCCAATGTTTTGAGTGTTTTTACTTTTGGTGGTACAAGTAATATCACATTGTTTGATCTTAAATAATTATATCTTCATGGAGTTTTAATGGTGATCAGTTCTGATAGATAGTCGGGAGTTAATCCATGAATAAATTTAAATTTAATTAATAATATGTTAAATTAAATTATAGATTTTACAAGAAGCCAGTGTAGTAATGCATTGATGTTGGTGTGACATGTTCAAATCTTGGAAATATTACAATGTACGAAGAAGTCTAGCTGCAGTGTTTTCCACCCTCTGTGCCTTCTGAAGATGGATTAAAGGAACACCATAGAGCAGGATATTACAGTAGTCTAAGCGACTTGTAGTCAATGCGTTAATAAGAGTCTTTGTGCTTTCTTCATCCAGGAAACGTCTGATTTTCCTTATTTAAGTTTAAGATTAGTTTAAGCGAGGCCTCAGCACTTGGCTAAGTAGCCTGACTTCTGGCTGCTATACACATTTGTGGTCTCATTCACACAGAAGCCCTTCAAGCTAATCCTGCCAAGCCAACCACATGATGGCTACTCTTTTCGAATGGTGTGCGGGATCTTTAACGTCCCACAGAGTTAATGAACAAGGGCTGTGAGATGGGACCTCTGGCTTGTCGTCCTTATCCGAGAAGGCTTGAAAGTCTAACCATTTGCAGATGTAGTTACAAAGGCTGCACTTTCTCCTCAGTTACTTAAAGACCCGGAGTGTTGGTCCGGCCGGAGTTGAAATCATGACCTCCTGTGTGACAGCCCGGTGCTCAACCAACTGAGCCACCGGTGCCTTAGTTTGCATAGATGGAAGACTTTGTTGATATGTGTAACCATACTTAGTTGTGGATCTAGCCAACACCCTAAGTTACCAACTTCGTTAAGTGGTTTTAGTAGGGCATCACCTACCGAAGATTATCAACATTGATTTTTGCCAGTTGTTGAATTAATGTACCGATAATGATGAACTCTTATTTTGC
>NC_090891.1:28990630-29008130 GCF_036669925.1 Montipora capricornis | reverse complement strand
GAGTATCGGTTAGCAGGCGATATTCAAAAGGCAATGCAGCCAACAAGCTTGGGGGAAGTCGCTGCACCACACAGTAGTGTCCCGAGTTTATTGACAGACAACGAGACCCAATCTCGACTCCAAAGGGAGGGAGGGAGGGAAAAATCAAATCGTAACCACACTAACATAAAGAGAGCTAACTGCGCTGAACAACAGAACATAAGTGATCTCTAAATAGTTTTCACATGCTTTTATAGCTATACAAATGTCTGCTGGCATAGCCAGTCGGAAGAGCTGTACTCCGAGAGACCTTAGTGTTACACGTGCCAACTCTTAGCCGTGAATAGGGCTTTGAAAAAAGCGCCAATGCCTTGGATCGTACTAGCCTGCTAGAGACAACAAAGCTGCGAAGTTCGAAGCAAAAATACAATAAATCCTTGGTGTTTGCTGACCTTGGCAACTAGACGGCACAAACGCTACATTGAAAACAGAGCAGCCATGAAAGGGTTACAGATAGTATTGT
This sequence comes from Montipora capricornis, assembly GCF_036669925.1. Classification (NCBI taxonomy): domain Eukaryota; kingdom Metazoa; phylum Cnidaria; class Anthozoa; order Scleractinia; family Acroporidae; genus Montipora; species Montipora capricornis. The sequence goes on along the minus strand of NC_090891.1, from coordinate 29,007,628 downwards.
CACGATCCATTAACTACATTTTACTTGCGTGACAGTAAAATTGCCTTTAAACATATTACAATCACAAAAAGTAATTGATACTAAAATTTGTTAATAGTTCACTCAGAGAGCAAATTAAAAAGAAATTAGATTAAAGCTTGAAAAGATAATTTTAAGGAACAGATAATATCATGAGAAAACCAAATAACAGTAAAAAAGGAAAACCCACAGTCAAAAGACTCAATGCATGCAAGCAGAAAAAGAGGAAAAATTACAATACTAAGTACTACATTACTAAATACCAGGGCCCGGTTTGTTCAAAAGCCGATTAACGCTAATCCCAGATTAAAAATTACCCAAGGAGTTTGTAGTCCCTCGAACATTGTTGTGTTACATTTCTGTCCGTGACACTTGCATGCTTAGAGGGGGCGTCTCTATTGCTCCTCGACTTTCAATAAACACGTGCGTCTTTGTAATTTCTGAGAGTGGTGTTCCAGAGAGAATAAAGTATTGAATTTAGCTTCGTTTCTGCTTCTCGCTAAAAGTTTATTTCTCTACTCCCAAGAGCTGTTCAACGCTGATATTCGGCAAAACCTTACATTAGAAGAAGTCAATCTTGAAAAACAAAAATAAGCTTTCACCGAAAAGTTAAAACTTGAAATAAAAGTATACGCTAATCCTGGATTAAGTTAATCTGCTTTCGAACAACCGGGCCCAGATGAACATTCATAAGTCTGCAAGATGTTTAGCTTTACTTCCTTGTTGAATTCTTTTTGGGGTAGATGTTTAAATTATTCCAAATTTTGGCAGCTGCAAAGCAAATGTTAAATTGACCATAGTTAGTTTTGATATTTTTTATGTAATATTACTTGATTTAGCAAATCTGGTTTTGTATTGATAAATTGATGATACTGTCCTGACGAAATTATCAAAAGATGAGGGAAGAGGGTTGTTATGATACTGATACATAAAAACTATGTAAAAGAAAACAATGTCCTTTCTTTTAAAATTTCAAGAGCTTTGAGGAGAGGCTCAGAGTGTTCATCTGGTTTTGACAAGGTAGTAATTAATACATATGGCTCTCTTTTGTAGAATTGTTAAGGATCTAAGAGTAGAACTATAAGTATTTCCCCGAATTGATACACCATAATTAAGGAACTTAAGGTATTTACAAATTCTTCTGTAGGGGCATGATTATCATAGTTTAAGAGATTAAAACCACCAGATATCACCAGAGCCTTTTTTTTTTATCCAAGACAGAATAAAAGTTATTCACAAATATTTGTAAATAATTTAAAGAAGGATGCCCATACACAGGACCACAATGCAGGGGTGTAGCCAGGATTTTTCAAAAGGGGGGTCACACAGTGTCAAACAATATTAGATAAAGTCTGTAATTGTGGTTGTAAAATTCATTAATAATTCATTAGGGTGCAAACCAATCCCAGCACAGTATTCACATCACATATTGTACACAACTGTAAACCCCAATACAAATCAACTGGGGTTGATGAATATTATTATTAAACAGTATAGAATTAACTTTTGATACAAACTCCTGCTCAACTAATTAGTATTTATTAACTTTTGATACAGATCTCTACTGATTAAAATAACAATACTTTGCATTCAATTTAATGTATTCATCCGATCTGTATGGACGTTTACAATGGCTCGCCTATCGGCTCGCCATTGTAAAGGCCCATACAGATCTCCCGCTTATATTTTATCTACTACTAAATCATCAGTATGTTATAGAATTTAGAGTATCCTTAGAGCACAAACAGTCAGAGTTGGAGTTGAAAGAAAGCTGAAAAAGCTCACAATCCTCAATTGTCAGAGTGAAATGGAAAAATTGAATGGCTGCAGAACTGACAGGTCCATCCATGGCTATGTAAAAAAATTTCAGGAGAGCAAAAGCAGTTTATTGCTGATCAAAATAAAGAGTCTTCAGTATGTGAATTGATCAATATTGAGAATTTACACAGTGACTATAGAGTTATCGATAAACAAGAAGTCGCTGGAAAAAAGGCTTAAGTTTCTAAAAGATGTCGTAGAATTTTCCTCTTTTTTCCCTGCATAAAAAGTTGTTTGTGGAATAAAAGGAACCGAAAACCATTTTTCGGTCAAGTCACACAAAAAATTCAATTTCATGGTTATAGACCGAGCATGCACCTTATGCGTATATGCCTATACCCAACAGAAACCAAACAAGGGATGCACATTAAGCATTGCCCTTGAGTCTATTACTGCTTTTGAAAACATTTTTACCAAACCAACGCAGCGGCTGCAAATGGAAATGCTAAGACCATCACGTTAAGTAAAACATGACTGGAATGAGGAAAGGAATCCCAGATGTTGGACCTGCCTTAACTTGTTCAGTCTGTAGTCATGTAGAAGTCATTGTAGGGTACTCGTCTCACCCCAGTGGAGCATCACCGATCTCCTTTCTTTGTTTCTTCATCCAGTCATACAAGAGTTTAAAATACTCAGTGATAGCTGAAACATCCACCTCCTTTACTTCCTGTCATCTTCTCCAGAGCATAGGCCCAAGGTTTTCTCTTGACCGCATCTTCAACATGTTACTAGAGTAAAAAAAAAAATAGAAAGACAGGAACTTTATTCAAGTGTCTAGTCATTCTAACGCTGGAGCACTAATTGGGGACACAGTACACTGAAATCAACAAATTGATGCAAATAAAATCAAATGTTGGTTTTTGAGAAGAGTGTAAAACTGGAGTAACCGGAAAAAAACATCTCGGAGAAGAGTAGAGAACCAACAAACTCAACCCACATATGACGCAGAGTCTGGGAACACACTGGTGAGAGGCGAGTGCTCTCACCACTGAACCTGAGCTCTGACAGGTTTCTGCCTATGATTCCAAGAGTATTATTGAACACATTCTTTTTACTTGATGCAAACACTCATTAAAAACAGTTTTTCCCACTGTCAGCTTAAATTTTTAGCAGTGGGACTTATAAGGAGAGTTCTTTCTGATAGTTACCTTCGTTCGACACCTAACACGATTGTAGCTTGTATCAATAAAGTATTTATTAGCGACTTTATATATTCTTCCTACGAAACCCCATGCGACAGCTCTAACAAACAGGGTCAAATAACCAAAATAAAGTTATAACCTTTATTTGGACGACCTTACTTTGAAAAGAGCATTCACCATCCTTAAACGTACCGTTTTTAGAAAGACAACTAATTGCATAAAGAAATTAACTGATTAGAGTGTAATGTGAAGTGCTAAGTTTCTACCCCATATGAGCGTTGGCCCTACTAATGGAAATGGGCCCACACAAGGACAGAGAAAAACTCTGACCAAGGTGGGAATTGAAGCCACGAACTTCAGGTTAGATCACCGCTGCTCTACCGACTGAGCTACAAGGTCAGATGGGAGCAGGCCGTGGGAACTGAAGATGTTAAAGTCACAGCAATGAACATGTACAAGTACGAGGAAGAATTACAATCTTGCAAACGATGGCCGTGAAGCAAAGTTTGCAAAAATGTAATCCTTCCTTGTACATGTTCATTGCCGTGACTTTAACATCTTCAGTTTCCACGGCCTGCTCCCGTCTGACCTTGTAGCCCAGTCGGTAGAGCAGTGGTGATCTAACCCTTGTGTGGGTCCATTTCCATTAGTAGGGCTAATGCTCACATGGTTCATATGGGGTAGAAACTTAGCACTTCACATTACACTCTAATAACTTAATGTCTTTATGCAATTAGTTCTTTCTAAAAACGGCACGTTAAAGAATGGTCAATGCTCTTTAAAGTAGGGTCGTCCAAATAAAGGTTATAGCTTTATTTTGGTTATTTGATCCTGTTTGTTCGAGCTGTCGCATGGGCTTTTGTATGGAAGAATATACAGAAGTCGCAAAGCAAATCATGTATATAAATACAAAGGAAATCAGGAAGAGTAAATTGTCTTAAGTACTCTATTTTTGTTAGAGTCAAAAAACAATAGAATGACTTAGTACGTACATCATCTTTTAATAAAGGACAAAAATTATAAATAACCTCAAGATTCTCCTTTTCACGATAATTTAAATATGAATAAATTACTATTATTATTATAATATTATTATAACTAAGTTGACTAATTTTGAGCACTAACTCGAACAATGGAAGGCCTTTGCGTATGCGCATTTCAGACAACATGGTAAGAAAGTGGACTCCAAAACATGGTCAGCTCCAAGTGAGAAAGAAAATGAATTCTTGAGAAGTTTGGAACTATTCTTTTTACAAGACAAATACGTATTACTAAGTTAAAAGTGAAACTAGACGTGTTAACCCATTTGAAAATTCTTACCGTTGAGTCAATGATCCTGCCATAAACATGTTCTGCTTGTAACACAAGTCACAACACAACACAAGTCAAAAAGCTGGCAAAGAGTTGTTCATTTTAATTGTGGTTTCCCCATGATGTAGCTTCACTGGTTTAGCAGGCTTCAAAAAGCACATTCTCTCTACCGACTGCATTTCCTCCAACCACAGTCAACTCGTCCCAGCTACACTATAATTATGCACATCAGAACACCTTTTCACTGCAAAAGATTATATATTTCAGTATTTCAGTAGTTACTAACATATGCTTTTCCTTATAATAATTTTTCTACATGTATTTAGTTTAGGGTTGGAAGAGACAGGGGCGACATTAAAATCCCAAATTCAAGGTTAACTTAACCTTGAGGATTTAAAAAAGCAGACTCCAAAATGAAACATTGTCATCTCCAATCGAAAAAAAATTAATTCCCCTGAAGCTTAAACTGGTTCTTCTTAGGCTCTGAAGTTTGACCAGTTTCAAACTTCATCCAACAACTTCCAACAAGTCGCAACAACAAGCCACAACACACAACATGGTGTGCAAACGCTCGCAACATGTTGGGCCCAACAATGTTGCGAGCATTTGCACGGGCCTTTACAGGACAACACGTAAGTTAAAAGCCAAAACTTGACATATAACCCGTTTGAAAATTCTTACCGTTGAGTCAATGATCCTGCCATAAACATGTTGACAGCAAAAAGAGATGAACCAAGTACTTAACTCCTGCTTGTCCGCTTGTTTTTGACTTCAAATTGACCGGGAGCCACCATCTTGGATAATTGTGACAATTAATGTGGGTGTCTGGAAAACCCAAATAGCGAATAGCGAATAGCGAATAGTCGCGAATACCGAACAGCGAATAGTGACGAATAGTAAGAATAGTGCGAATAGTGGTGAATAGTCACGAATAGTGCGAATAGTGACGAATAGTAACAAATAGTGGCAAATATGGGTGGAGGGGGGGGGATTGTGACGAAATGACGAAAATTTGGTACCCAGTACTTCCTGGTCAACCTCGCAGTAACGTTGGATGGGATTTTTCCCGCTAAAAAAGCAGAGATGTGTCGGCAAAGGAAAGCTTGAGCCCTGAGAAGGAAAGGTAATAAACGCACTGAAATCCTGTTGCTTATTTGTATAATTAACGCAACGGTTATCAGAGTTGCTCGTTTGTCTCTTTAATCACAAACCACCTGCCTCACATTTTTATTTTATTCCTTTTTACAGAACGTGTCTCGCCGATGATGAAATGTGAGTATCTAAAATTTATGTTCGGGCGCCACTGTGCGAGGAGATGATCATGAGCTTGATGTATTAATGAAAGTGATTTATATTTTTGCATTTTGACGTTTGTTCTTCTTCACAGTGTTTGTAAAAGCATGCACCAAACTCTCTTTCGACGACAGGTGAGCATATTATTTGCTTTGATTAAGAGATTGTTCAGCATAAGGCGGTGACTATTGAAGACTATTCGTCACTATTCGTCACTATTCGCACTGTTTGTACTATTCGCTGTTCGCTATTCGCTATTCGCGCCTACTCGCTATTCGTTATCCGGGTTTTCCAGACACCCAATTAATGTTACTAAATGTTAATATTAATTCTATTAGAGTAATGTTATTAAGGTTATTTCCTAGTATTGCACTGCGCATCCTGTTCTGCGCATAACACAGCGTAGGCCACGTTCGTATTAAGGTATGGCAAAGAGGCTTTATGGTCAAATTTCACGGCTCAGTTCTGTTTTCTTTGTGTCACAAGTCTAAACGGATATTTCTAAACTAAACGATGTTTGAATTTAACCATAGACTCGTAGCCATGTGTGAATATTGATATATCGAACGTGGCCAATAACATTTCAAAATGGCGACCTTTCCTGCCGGAAACCTCACTAGAAAGAAGAATGGCCGTTTTCAGAGCACAGCAGTAAAGAGCAAAACAAGAAACCTTTTAGACTCTCGCAAAACAAAAAGTTGAGTGATAGCTTTGATGATGCTAAAGAACATTTCAGTCCAACAGTGAAAGTGAAACCTTGCTATCGGGGAGACGTGTTGTCGAGGGGTCAAGCTTGGTTTGCTTTCCTAAACGAGGTTGGTGACCTATCTTTTTTTTGGCATAATTTTATTCTCTTACTCATCACCTTAGTGCTGTAAAAATTTTAAAAAATTTACGTCAAAAAAGTTACAGGAAAGCCATCACTCATGGACACAAAATTGTCTCCTCGAGATCACGCACCCGAAGAATATTTGTAGTCAGTGCCTTTTCAAGACGTGTGCCTGTGCCATAGAACGGGTGTCTGGAAAACCCGAATAGCGAATAGCGAATAGTCGCGAATACCGAACAGCGAATAGTCACGAATAGTGCGAATAGTGACGAATAGTAACAAATAGTGGCAAATATGGGTGGAGGGGGGGGGATTGTGACAAAATGACGAAAATTTGGTGCCCAGTACTTCCTGGTCAACCGCGCAGCAACGTTGGATGGGATTTTCCCGCTAAAAAAGCAGAGATGTGTCGGCGAAGGACAGCTTGAGCCCTGAGAAGAAAAGGTAATAAATGCACTGAAATCCGTTACTTATTTGGATAATTAATTAACGCAACGGTTATCAGAGTAGCTCGTTTGTCTCTTTAATCACAAACCACTTGCCTCACATTTTGATTTTATTCCTTTTTACAGAACGTGTCTCGCCGGATCAGACAGCACAGATGAGGATGGTAAAATGTGAGTATCTAAATATTATGTTCGGGCGCCACTGTGCGAGGAGATGATCATGAGCTTGATGTATTAATGAAAGTGATTTATATTTTTGCATTTTGAGGTTTGTTCTTCTTTAGAGTGTTTGTAAAAGCATGCACGAAACTCTCTTTCGACGACAGGTGAGCATATTATTTGCTTTGATTACGAGATTGTTCAGCATAAGGCTGTGACTATTGAAGAGTATTCGTTACTATTCGTGACTATTCGTCACTATTCGCACTGTTCGTACTATTCGCTCTTCGCTATTCGCGACTATTCGCCCTTCGGGTTTTCCAGACACCCGCCATAGAACAAACGTTAAATTATTCCTTTTGAGCAATACAATTCACCTGTTTTGTTATTTAAAGAATTACGTCAAAGCTGTGCTTCCTGTTCTGTTCCCGTAGCCTGAACCGATAGAACAAACTTGTCCTTGATAGATGAAGTCGGAATGATTAAATGAGTAACTTGAGGAAGTTATATCTCGGGAACGAGCTCGGTGACCTACCGTATTTATTTAATTGCACATTTCGAGTCACCATAATGTAGGGAACAATCGAGAAAAGTTTAAGGAAAATCTTACAACATCTTCTATTACTAAGGAATCACCTTAAGTGTTATTAACGACACAACTGAATTATTTAAGACGGCTGCGCCCAGTAAAGTTGTAAGTGATTCTAATAATTCGTTTTCCTGATGCAAACACTTATTAAAACAGTTTTTCCCATGGATTAAATTAATTTCGAGTCAATCCTGCCATGAACGTGTTTACTGCTACAAGAGATTGAACCAAGTACGTCACTGCTGCCTTGATGCTGCCAGTTCTGCTCGTCCGCACAAGTCAAAAAGCTCGTAGAGAGTTGCTCATGTAAATTTTGAAGTCCTATGATCTTGCGTCACTGGTTAAGCAATGACAATAGGTGACGTTAACGATATCTCCTCTACACTGAGTCAAAAATACTATATCCAGATGGGGAAAAAAGGCTTTTCCCTCTTCCTTATGATTTTTCTACATGTTCTTATTTCAGAGTGGGAAGAGACAAGGCGGTGTAACTGCCCGGAACTAACAGAGGTTGCCAATATTCCAAAGCTCTCAAACAGTCACAGGATCTCTTGGTACAAGATAGAATTTCGAACTCAACGGATTGATTCAAAGTAATTTAATATATGGACAATCAGAAAATAATCAACCAAGGCTGTGTACAGTGTTATTGCTATAAATACTGATGGTGGAGTTGACAAATCGAAGTCGAACGGTAACAAATAAATTTGTAGTTTGTACAGGATAATGTTCGTAGTCTGGATGATAAAGGTTTACAGATGTAGAAGCCAACTGTAGTTATTCATAAGTTGTAGTTCTCAGATAGATCGTAGGTTCGAACTGAAATAGGATATTTAAGATACTAACAATTATTATAGATTCTAACTTATCTTAGCATAAAATAAGCTTGATACGTGGCACGATACGACAAAAATAGAAACAACAATGGCTACACATGCCTTGCATGAGGCTTAATATGGACGTGTAGCGCATAGTTACATATCCACTTGCATACGGCATATATATTTGGACGGTTACAACAATATCCTAGAGATTTTAAATCGAAAAGTGTTGCGTCGAAAGCTAAAGAATATACCTAGATATACGACTTAAATTACTATAGCTTTGATATTAATACAGTAAGAAAACGATCATCATTTTGACAAGCATTTGACAAATGCAACACTTGAAAGGTTAGGACAAATAAAAGGATAAAAAACTTACGTACTTCGGTTTACGCTTGTACCAATGGAGACAGGGAAAAGGGTAGCAGTAGCAGGTTCCATAACCTTACTGATAGCACGAGTAGCAAATTTCTTCTTTCACTATGAGAGATTCGCCTAGTATTTATTTCGTATAGGACGTGATCCGAGTTCAGGTGTAGAAGAAGTTGGGTATTTGCGCATTTCCTCACGATAATTCCTACGCCCTGGTGGGCGATCTACGCGACTTATTTTTGTGAGATTCTAACACGTTCCGTAGCTCTAATCAAACTCTAGATGATTTGAATAAATGAGAAACGTTTTCTTAAAACTAACAGGCGGTATCAAAATTCCAATAATAAGGTTAAGTTAACCTTAACATACCCAGGAAGTGTTCTCTAAAACTTCCAAACATTGGTCAGCTCCAAACAATAAGGACATGAATACATTCAGAAGTTTCAACTTGTTCTTTTTATAAGGCAAATACCGGTATACGAGTTACCTTCTTGAGGTTAAAACCGAAACTCAAGGTTAATTAACTGTGAGTTCCCACGATGTAGCTTCACTGGTCACTGCAGGCTTCAAAAAGGAACAGGAGACAAGAAGTTTGGAACAAGACTCCAGTGAAAGTAATCATGTGGAGAGAGAGAGACCCAACGGAACACAAATTTAGGGATGTCACTTCCTTAACATAGCACAAAATGGATTATTACTGGCACGCATGACAAAGCACTTCAACAAGCAGTGAAAAATGAATTATAGTACGCCACGGACGATATTTTCCTTACACTCTTTCACAAATTATCCACCCAAAAAATTCAATCCTCTTTCAAGATTGACGATAAAATAATCTTAAGTACACAGTCGAAATACCATAACTGGATAGGGAAAACAACTCCTTTATGCCAATTACTACTCTAAGTAGTTACTAACATGCTTTTCCTTAATAATTTTTCTACATGTATTTAGTTTAGGGTTGGAAGAGACAGGGGCAACATCAAAATCCCAATAACAAGGTTAAGTTAACCTTGAGGTTTTCAAAAAGCAGACTCCAAAATTAAACATGGTCAGCTCCAAACGAAAAAGAGTGAATTCTTCTGAAGTTTAAACTTTTCTCCTTTATCATTAACAGAACAATAGTAAGTTAAAAGCTAAACTTGACGTATAACCCAATTGAAAATTCTTACCGTTGAGTCCATGATCCTGCCATGAACATGTTGACAGCAAAAAGAGATGAACCAAGTAATTCACTTCTGCTTGTCCGCACAAGTCAAAAAGCTGACAAAGAGTTGCTCATATTAACTGTGAGTTCCCATGATGTAGCTTCACTGGTTTAGCAGGGTTCAGCAGCACTTCCTCCAACCACAGTCAACTCGTCCCTGCACTCACTGTACGCACATTGGAACACCTAATACTGTTTCTAATAAAAATAATTGATATAATAATCATTAAAGTAAGTATAATATTTATGCTAATTAATGCACTTGAATGTTTGTCATGCCGTTTGCGTCTTAATTTGGATGCATAGTTCTGGTTTCGATAAAGACAGCAATCAATAAGCCTGCGAGCAGGCACTCCGAGGGACTGGGGCTGGGGTTGAATGATCATTCAATCTCCCACGCAGCCCCAGTCCCAGGAGAGCCGTGCAAGCATAGTCACGCCTCCCCTCCCCCTCTATCTGCAACCTCGTTCCCAGGGCTTCTCCCTCGTGTGGGGGCGGGGCAATAAAAAAACGCCCCTCCCCCACATGAGGGAGAAGCCCTGGGAACGAGGTTGCAGATAGAGGGGGAGGGGAATCGTGACTATATATGCTTGCACGGCATTATTGATTGCCGTCTTTATCGAAACCAGAACTATGCATCCAAATTAAGACTCAAACAGCGTGACAAACAAACAAGCGCATTGTTTGAAATTACTTACTTGGCGTTTGTATGCTTCGACACACATCCTCAGAAGTGACTCATGTTAACTAATTGTTGCTAAATTCTCTCTCCGACAGCACTTCCTCCAACCACAGTCAACTCGTCCCTGCACTGTACACACATCGATATCGGAACGCCTTTTAACTGCAATAAATGATATATTTCATATTTAAGTTTTTATTTTAATTATTTATGTACATTTTGTATTTTTACTGGGTTGCCGTAGGGCAATCCCAGTCGGAAAGTGGGTGGCATTTGTTCGGTATTCTTTTTTTTTCCGTGTCGGTAAAAGTCTTGCCTGTCACTCCCCTACTAAGTGGTATCTTTGTGCATAGAGCCTTCTGCTCGTATTTTCTTAGGATCGAGAGGGTAGTTGAAATGCGTAGATTTCTCTGGTGGACACAGTAGCATGATAAACTTAACCGGCAATGGCGTCGAAAGTCATGTAACGCGAATGGCGTTTTAGTGGATCTTTGAACAAAATATACCCTTATGAAGTTCAATAATGGCAAGTCAATTGGATACTGAACAAGACAGGCGGTGGAATCTTACAAGCGACGAGTAATGGACTTCGACAACAATCTGTGAGCTGCATTTCTAATTTTACCAAGTGTGCTGTTATGTAGAACACTGAAACCAAATGGAAAATTCTCTGGTAACTTATGGGTTCAACAAAGACAGAACAAATCGAACACCTTAAGTGGATCTGTGATCAACTCTGCACAGTCTTCAGTAAAAACATAATTGGAAATGTGACAGTCAAGAATTACTTGAAAGAAAGCTTGTCGTCTATTTTGTGCTTCATTAGTCAAGGAAAAGGTTCTTCATGGAAACGGTTTGATACTGAAATTTTAATTTGGTGTAATATTGCACACATGTTGTTTGTTTCAAAAAATTGTTCGCTGGAAAGGGTGGCTTTTATGAATTCATCATGTTTTATAATATGCGAGCTTAACTGGATAGTTTTTATGGCAATAGTAAGGCATTTTCGTGTCAAAATGAGGTTAGTGTCTTTCTGTTGTGCTAACTTAAATATAAATATGCATTCTGCCTCGTGAGTTTGTTATTCTTGTTAACCAGCAATGGCCTCGAAAGTCATTGCAATGCGAATGGCGTTTTAGTGCATCTTTTATGTTGCTTGTTTCAATAAAATGTTTCGCTGGAAAAGGATTCTGTGATATTTTCTGTCTTTGTGAATTATAATATCATAATGTGTATTGAATTTTCGAGCTTAAGGTTGAAATGTGGTACGGGAGGAGATTTTTAGTATTGCTCTGTCAGCAGGAAAGGTTCACGAAAATAAGCAGGTCTGTTGGAAGCGTGCTTGAGTTTCAACTAAATGAGCCCCAAAATCAGCAAAAAAATTGTGACGCCGATGAATAATAAAGTAGCTGCTATTTCCAAAATGACGGAATTACCTGGTGATAAATAACCTCGTCTTGGAGAGTAAATTTTTGACTTAGCACAATGGTCAACCTAAAGGGTTTGAGGGATTGTGATCTTTGTTTTGACTTCACTCATTTATTGTCAAACTTTATAACACTTGACAGAAAAAGAAACTTACGAAAACCCGGTATCTTGCCATCATTTGACGCGGACGCTTCACTGTTTGGCGAGTAAACATGCCGCGGTAAATTAATCATGGCGCCCGCTGAATTCCGGCCATGTCACTTTCGATTTTGCGATTTGTTTCTGCAGCCAAAATTGAACGTAGCAAAAATCAATTATCAACATGTCAGCCCAAAAGCCAATGCTTCTCACTTCCCATTTATTTTCTTCAATCTTACTGGGTTCAATACTTTGCTAGTAACCACATGTCTTCTCAGGCTATTTACCCAAGACTTCTACTATGGCACTACAATGATAGATAATACCAAAACAATATTGTGCACTGTTATAGAGCTACATATTACGCAAGGATAACTTGAATCTCCTGGAAGAAAACACACAGCTCAGTTGACATTTTATATGGAATAAATCGCTGTGTTACTTCACTACCACACGTAAGCAATGCACGTCTATTTTTTCCAAAGAGGACAGGAATTTCTTCTTTTTGACAAATAATTAATGGGCTGGTAGCCAGCTTTTTAACCTCAGAAAAGAATCTTTTTAGTCGTACGAACATGTGAGGACATGCGAGCCAAAGGGCCTCTGCTGTTATGACTTCTGGGTGACCCCTTAAATGGTCTTAATGACTCCCCAACTTGAAAAAAAGTTGCCTGGGACAGTGCACGAACCACAGGCAACCCAGTGTACTATCACGGAGGGTCTAGTTTAATTTAAAAAAATTGTCTGCACCCGAAACTAACCTAATACTATGTTTCTAATAACAATAATAATAATTAAAATAATTATACTAATTATAATAATTTGAATTATAATTATACTAAATATGTTTATTATAATAATTACAATAAATTTTTTAAGGGGGGCAGCCTTGTTCCCAGGGCTTCTCCCTCATTTGGGGGCGGGGCGGTAAAAAAGCCCTGCCCCCAAATGAGGGAGAAGCCCTGATAGAGATGACTGTGCTTGCACGGCATTATTGATTGCCGTCTTTATCGAAACCAGAACTATGCATCAAACGGCGTGACAAAAACATGCAAGCGCATTGTTTGAAATTACTTACTTGGCGTTCGTATCCTTTGACATACATCCTCAGAAGTGACTGTTAACTAATTGTTAATTCATTAATCAATTATTGTTAATAAGTAGTTACTTAATAGGTTACATGTTAAAAAGTTTAAATTCGTAGTAAACGGTCACTTCTGAGGATGTATGTCGAAGCATAGGAAACGTCATGTAAATAATTTCAAACAATGCGCTTGTTTATACTTTAATGTTTGTCACCGCTCCTTTTTTTATTAATCTTTGTCTTGCGCGAAATTAATAGAACTACTCCTCTCAAAATGGATAGGTTACCTTAGTTGTTGTTGTCGGATATGGATAGTTCTTGCTGTTCATTTCACTCCGAGGGGTGTTTCGCCTTTAACTGTAACTACTCGGCTTAGTTTGCGGCAAAGAAAGCTTTCATATCTCGGGAGATCTTCGACAAGGAAATAGTCTCCTTTTCTACGATTAACGCGTGGATTTTACGCACTTCTCTTTTATCTCCTCAACAGTATTTACGTTCTGTAGGAAATGTCCTCGGCAGTTGGTTCCCCTTCCCCATCTGCGTCCACGACCTCTTGTACTTGTTGTTTGCTTCTTTGGCCGCTCTGCGCCTTTTACTCGATGTTGCATTGAGACTAACTTCTCTGACAGCTACGAGCTGGGGTATCGTTATTTTGCTATTCGTGTTTTCCTCGTACTTCATCTTTTTGTCTCGTTGGTCTTAATTCTTCCTTCCGTATTAAGCGTGATCCCATGACCAGTCGTTTGTCCAAATGCGCTTGCAGAGATCGTCTCTTTTTGGTGGGTTCACTTGCAGGAGTTTTGCCCGACCACGAACCCTGCAAGTAGTTAACGACGGTTTCGTGAGAGCTAATTCGCATAAGCAGTGTTTAATTTCTTGTTTTCTTTGTCGTAGTCTTCAATATAAGAACGTATACAGAGGAGGGCCTCAAGAATGATCCTCAAATCTGACAGTGATTATAAAGCTCGCTAATTTGAGATCTCTTCAACAACGACGCTTTATGGCTGATGTTACTTTTTATACAAGGTTTAAATGGAACTTGGAAATTACTAACTATTAGTAATCATCATATTCTTAAAAGGTTATCACTGTTTGAACTAAGGAAAAAATTTGCAAAGACGTCCAATTTTGAATTTTCATATTTCAATACAAATGGTGGAACTTTGGCGGAATAGTTTACCTTTCACTGTTCGTTCCAGCAGCAACCTTATTTCATTTAAACGAAAAATCAGGAAATTCCAAGGTTAATGGCGAACTCATGTAACTACTCAGGGGTTTGCCTTTATTTAGCTGTTTGATTTTATTTACCTCAAGTTTCATTAGTAGATTTGTAGCATTTTGTTTATTTGTGGTGGTTCGCCCAGTATGGACTATCGCTCTTTTATGTTTCCTCCAATGGCTCGATCTTCTACATTTGTTTGCCTTGTTCTAGTTTTTCCTGTCAATACTTTTTACAATATTCATTTATTTATTTCAATATTTATTTTAAAGTATTATATTTAATTTAGTCTCTGTTTTGTAAAATAATAAAAAATAAAGAGTCTACAACGCACAATACTAAATGATGATGATTTTTTTGACTTTTGAGCGAAAGCCTCAACGGGAAGAAGGACTTGGACAGTGTGTCATCTGGGTGAGCTTGGCTTTCATGCTTTCATGCTTTCGCCCAGTTGAGCGACTGTAGTCGAATCATCGTTGCACTTAGTTTAACTTGGGAGTTTTTACAAGTGAATTGGACTGTCTTTAATCCTTCCTCCTATTATAGTAAGTGTCCCTTAGAACTACACCCTTATGAAACTGTATTATCGTTTAAAGGTGTTTATCTTTTCCTGGTGAGGTACCCTTTTCAATTAGCACCCACACTATGATCACATCGCCTAGTGTTGAAAAGTTAGAATCACCTGAACAATTGTACCAAAAGAAGTTTTCCTCTAAACAAATTTCCTGTAATATTACCAAGTTATCAAACGTTATTTCGAAGCGTCTTGTTCTATAAAGGTCCTCCACTCTCACCAAGAAATTACTTTAAATCAAAAGAGCGTTTGCATTGGAAATAAATGAATTTCATAATCGCTATTTTTTTGCTTCAAATTACCCGGGCGCCACCATCTTGAATAATTGTGACAATTAATGTTACTAATAAGTGTTATTAACGACACAACTGAATTATTTTAGACGGCTGCGCCCAGTATATTTCAAAGTTGTAAGAGATTCTACTAGTAATAATTCATACGAGCCAACTCTCCCGGATTATCCGGGAGTCTCCCGGATACGGAACGAATCTCCCGGTTTCCCGTATGGGTCATTAAATCTCCCGGATAAAAACGACTCTGAACCTTTTACAGACGTTTCTCCATTCTAGACTCAAATTGCATCCCCAAGTTTAAAAAAAAATCGACTTTTTCATTGTTTCTTAATGCACTTCTTCATCTCTGAGTTCCAAACACGTTTTAATAGAACTAAACAAAATGACTTCCTTTAGCTATCATAGCCATATAACCGATTGTCTGATTGGATCTCCGATTAACCAATAAATTCTTGACGTAAGTACCCCGTTTTCCCGCAAATTCACAATGGTGGCAGAATATTCTTGTATTCTGAAGGAGCTACTGGGGGATAGGTGGGTGCGTTTAAAGGGGAGGGGGGGAGGGGAGAGGAGGGGAGGGGGAGTGGGTAGATTGGGGGAGGGGTGGGGAGACCGGCTGGAAAAAATCTCCAGATTTTAGATTTCCATAGGTTGGCATCTCTTATAATTCGTTTTTTCAGATGCAAACACTCGTTAAAAAAGTTTTCCCGAAGCTTAAATTTATTTCTCGTAGCAATGGAGAATCTCCGGGCCTAAAAGGAAAAGCAGTGGAACCTATAAGAAAAGTGCTTTCTGATAGTTAACTTCTGACACTTAAGGACGCGATTGTACTACGTATCAAATAAGGTATTTATTAGCGACTTCCGTCGATTATTACGTAAGAAAACCCACGCGACAGCTCCAACAAACAGGGCCAAATAACCGAAACGGAGCTATAACCTTTAACTGGATGGCCTTACTTTGAAAAAAGCATTCACCACCCTTAGTTTAAACCGTTTTTTGACCGACAACTAATTGCTTCAAGAATTGCCCTTGGCAAAAAACCGCAGGACATGCCCCACGAAGAACGAGGTGCACTTCTGCACTGGAATACTCTTAAACATCGAAGGAGTATCTGCCCATAGTAGAATGCAACATGACCTTATTTTGATTTAATGGCTTGAATTTTAACGATGCTTTCAAAAATTTAATTAAGTGGCCTTAAATTTATATACTAATTTTTAATATTGTACATCATATTTAATTTAGTTGACCCGGCGAATTTTGAACACCAACTCGAACAATAGAGGTTTTGCACGGCAGCCATGTTGCATGGCAGGAACAATGAAAATGTTTTGCATTACAAAGAAAATTTGTTCCCATAGGAAAAAAGAATCTATTGTTCCTGCCATGTAAAACCTCTATTGGAGGCCTTTGCAAAACTTAGGGAAGGTGCGTTTTTTATTGGGGGAGGGGGTGGGCCTGGGCTTCGGAGGGGAGGGTTCTTAGTTTTTTTTTTTACAAATTGGGGAGGGTCAAACCTGTTTTATTCTCAACCGGGGGAGGGTCGCAGTTTTTTTTTTGGTAAGGAAA
>NC_090891.1:28980630-28985630 GCF_036669925.1 Montipora capricornis | reverse complement strand
CCTGCTATACCCACCCACCCATATAATCACAGAGGACAGCCACAACAGCGGGAACTTCATCCCACAGGGAACTAATGAACATGGAAGTTATTTGTGAGACGGGACGTCCGGCTTATCGTCCTTATCCGAGAAGACTTGAGAGTCTAACCATTTGTGGATGTAATTACAAAGGCAGCACTTTCTCCTCAGTTATTTAAAGAACCTGAGAGTTGGTCCGGTCGGAGTCGAACTCACGACCTCCCGCATCGCAGCCCGGTGCTCAATCAACTGAGCCACCGGTGCGCGGTTACTACAACGAACTATTATTTTCCGTTAAAAATGAAAAATGGCCACAAGTAGGCCAGAAAGTCTTCGGAATGGGCATGAAACGGCACTGAAAAAAGATAATCGTAGTTAGAAAGCAAATTAGGCAGTTGCAAGCGAGGGAGGAGAAAGGATGAATGAACAAAGTTGATTCACATTCGAGGTTTACGCAGATCTTACTCAAAGAGCTACAGGGGATGGAGTAAGAAATGGACGACACATTTAGATAATAAATTGTTGGTTCCGCTAAACAACGCAAAAGTGGGCAGATTTAGAACTGTACAATGGACAGGAAATGGCAGTTAAAAAGATAATCGTGGTTAGACAAGCAACTTAGACAGTTGAAAGCAAGCCTGACAAAAACATGAACGAGAAGTTCCTTCTTCGTTCACACCCGATATTTTATACACACGTTCCTTTTTCAGTGCTCCACGGGGGAAGAGGTCTGACATACAGGCAGAATATGAATGTCAATTAATTAATTTAAGGCGGAGACTTACTTCCGGTTCCGGCCAGAGTGATAAACCACAGGTCTTACAATTCTTTGCTTGCTCTTGACGTCATGGCAGCCATGTTGATGTACCGAACAATAGCGAAAAAGTCTTTTGGGAATTTGGCTCTAATATTATGCAAAAAGCGAGCGGGATTTCGCTTTTGTTTGGTACAACTACATGGCCGTTTAATCACGTTACTAGCTTGCCGATAGAGCCGCAAAGCAGGATTTTGACAGCGTCTCTAGTGGGATACAGCGAACTAATCCACAAACACAGTCAACACTTTCGACCATATGCTTTCTTATTTATTACACTTGTACCGCAAGGGCTTATGGGAGTTACAACTCTAGGGGGTTTATGGGTCACAACCCTAACAAGTACAAACCAAGAATGGGGAGCAAACTTATTTTCAGTCAACAATGATTAAATGTATGTGAGAATTAAAAAAGATTATCGCAATTAGACAAGCAACTTGAACTTTTGCAAACAAGACTGAAATTGGGGGAAAACCCTTGTATATATTCACGGTAATATACCGTTTATACGGGTCTTAATCCTTGCACCACCGGGAAAGGGGTACAAGATAGAAGATAGAGACAGAATTTAGATCAATACAGGTGGGAATGAATGAATTAATAGTGATGAGCCATAGCCTACACGAAAACAGGCAAACAAACATTATTATTCCATGAGTCCGTGTCGGATAGGCAATTGTAAATGGTCAACAAGATGGGTAGTGCCCAATTGGCTAGAACCAGTCTCATATCCAACAAGTGCAAATAAAATAATAACTGTTTTACCAAATTAAATTCTGAACACTTGGAAATTAAAGCCAACCAGTTTCCAGCTTCGCAACAATTGCCACAATCAGTTTCCATAATATATAGATTCAAGCCTTGTCAAAAAAGCAGAGTTCCTGGGTTATTAATTAGGCTGTTCGAGCAAAACAATGGGAATGTCAATTGATGACGTCGCACACAGAAAAATGTCCACATTAGGTCAGATTAGAGAAGAATCCAGACTATTCTGCCGGCTCTCCCGTCATCAACTGAGGTTCCTGTTCTGTTGCTAAATCAGCCTGTTCTTACAATAAGTAAACCTAGGTTGAGCCTATGATCCAATCGAAACCCAGTACCTGATCAGAAGTCAACTTATAACTAAAAAAAAAAAAAAACAGCCAACCTCGATGATCTCTAAACTTGAGCCGTGCTCCCCGCACGGGGCTCAACTATCAGGTCATGCAGTTTATGAGTTGATAATCGATATTGAGTGAGCCAATCACAAAGCTGCAAATGCAATATTTAATAATTTGGGTTAACAATGGTCAGAAGTAGGTCACAACTGCTGAATGGACATGAAATGGAAGTTAAAAAGATCATTGTAGTTAGACAAACAACTAAAGCAGTTGCAAGCAAGCTAAGCCTGAAAAAAAAAAAAACAAAAACAAAAACAAAAGAGCAGAGCAACTACAGCGATGCAGTGAAATTGCTCGATCATAGGTTTGACTCCTGTTCAAGTCTGGATTTTCTCATGCTTGCTTGCAACTACTTAAAGGGGCTATGTCATGCAAAATTATGTAATTTCATAACAACCAAAATGCGCAAAAAGTAGAAAGAAAAATGAAACTTTTGTAATAACCACTTAAAACCGATGAACAACACAAAAGAAATACAACAAAAGGTTCAAAGAGAAGAATGGATGGACACAAATGGACAAGATTGAAACAGATCAATTGCATTTGGGTAATCTTGAAAAAGTCAGCACAATGTTTTTCAAGTTTATGGCAAAATTTGCTTGCCAAGGATATGCAAGGAAACAACCACACAAATGTGCTTGAGGCAAATGTCAGGAGTTCAAGGGAGGCACTAGAGTGTCTTGTAGTTACATGTATTATGGCTGTCCTCAATAATTGCACATACACACATGTACCACTTTTAAAAATCGGCTTGTCCCTCTCTTAATCAATTAAATACATGTCTTCAAAACTAAAATAAGCCTTGACCTACTCGTCCCCTATGAAGCCCACCCCACCCCCCCCCCCCCAAATTAAAAATGTACCGACTCCCTTAGTGTTGATTCCCAAGGTATGCACACTTGGTTCATTCAAAAATTCCAACTTAGCAGAATAGCAATTGATTAGGTTACTGTTTAACACTTCATGGATGCAAAATCGGCTGTCAATGGCTTTTTATAAAGGAAGATGATACATGTATGTGGTGTAAGCTTACCAAAGACTGAGAGGACAGCAACCTCCTTATCCAAACTGGCAAAGTTTGAGCCTACAAAAAAGAGAGTCATGAAATAATATTATATCCCGTGATCTAGAAGAAATTGTACATTTAATTTTGTATTCATTTGTATTCAAACATCTCTGTTAACTTACAAAAACATCAAAGTCACTGATCGCTAAGCTAAAAATATCCAAACAGTTAAACAGCCTGACATCAAGCTATACCTTAAATACGAAAAAATACAAAGTTTCATTTTACCTATTGTACAGTATCTATTGTACAACAAACAAGCAAAGTTGTTATGACACAAACTGTTACCACAAGGTACTATACGGGAAATCAACAGCCAGCATGCTTGTATGCAGTGGCCGCTATAGACAGTCACATATATTGGACAAGTTATATGTAAGGGAAACAGTTTGACCACTAAATATCCAATATGCGATTTTCATAATTCTGCGAACTCTTACTTTCAAGCGCTAAGCACCAAACTGCCTTTTGACTTCCTTCAATCAGGAAGATCAACCCCGCCTCTGGGAAGTGAATTCATTTGGAGTTTTTGTTTCGTTCACAGGTCAAACACCATTACACCTTCTTACAAAGGAAAGGAAAGGAACTTTCTTTATGTGTCTAGTATATTTAGCGCTGGAGCACTAATTGGGGACACTGTAAAGTGAAATTAACAATTAACACAACAAGTCAAATGTTGGATTTTGAGGAGAGGGGAAACCAGATTCCATCGCTTTCCATCTGCGTTTAGTTCGAATGTACGAATGTACTGTGGGAGCCAAAGATGCTGCTTGGTGGGTTTACTGTCACGCATCAATTGATTTCGTCATCTGTGGTTGGCGTTGGAAGTTTGATTGATGGAAGCCAAAACACAGTTTAGCTATTGCCACTTGAAGATGAATTCCACAGAATTATGAAAATTGCAGTAAGATTAATTTAATGTGACACTTTGACAGACACAAATTTTTTCCTTATAGTAGAGGACCTTTCAATATAAAAGGACTGCATAACAAGTTTTTTTCTTTATGCAAACAACAAATTGTGTGGTAAGATTCTGTAATCCTTTATTACACAATAAACCTTCCGCAGTTTGACGCCACCTTGGCTGGGGGGCAAAGACACGGCTAAAATTACAGTACAGTGGAACCTCGATTTAACGAACCTCTAATTAAGGAAGTCCTCGATATAACGAATGATATTCTATGTCCCGGCCAAAGTTACAGTAAAAGGTATTAGAACCTTGATATAATGAACCCTGATATAACAAATTCTTCGATATAACGAACATAATCCGGAAGCCCAAACGTAAAATCTACCTTGATATAATGAATTACAATGTCAACACGCGACAGAAGATAAACGCTGAACAGATCAACAGTCAACAAATCCTTTAATCCTTATGGTAAAGAGACAGAAACCTTTCAGTCAACGGCTTATTATATGTCATAGACATTGGCACTATAAAAATTTCGACATCAATTAACTTCCGCTCTATCTTCTTTAATTTGTCTCTTATTAGTTCTATTAACTTCTTCACTTTTGAAGGCTTCTTGTGATACATTGAATACGTAGCCGGAATTTCTATTCCAATGCCCTTGTTTCTCCTTTTGCCAGTCACTTCCACTGAGATTTGTCCTCCGTGTTTTAAAAACAAGTGAAATACAGGTAATAGTGTCAATGGCACATGACCCATGATCTGCAACGTTCCTCCTTGATCTTGAACCCGTTTAACGGCAACAGCATGGGTGTCGTGTGGGTTATCAATCATTAACTATGACCTCGATATAACGAACATTTTGGTCATTTCCTCTCAAGTTCGTTACATTGAGGCTTTTGACATAACAAACCCTCGATTTAACGAACATTTGGCTGGTCCCCAGCGACTTCGTTAAATCGAGGTTCCACTGTACATGTAAATGTATGGGATTTTGGCCGACTTTGAACCACTGTAGCACTGCTAAAA
>NC_090891.1:28950630-28975630 GCF_036669925.1 Montipora capricornis | reverse complement strand
ACAAATTCAATGAATGGTCAGAGCGGGTCTTGAACCCAGGATATCCGGATCTCAAATGTTTTGAGTGAAAACATTTTTGTTTTTTTTTTGTTTTTGAGTGAAAAGAACGATGGTTTCAGTGCTTTCAATGATTGTGAAAATTCACTCAAAAACTATGCCCCCTTTAACCCATTCATTCTTTAAAATGATACTTATAGATTTCACTCTGTCTAATACCACCTAATTTTACTCATCAATTGTGAACGCTTTAGGTGTGAATGGGTTGACTACAGTGAGTCTGCATTGGCAGCAGGCATTGGTACAATGTTATTGATAATACACTTCAGTATTGATCTGCAATCTTGTGTTGTGTGATTGTAATATACCGTATTTACCTGTGCATAAGTCGATCCTGTGTATAAGTCGACCCCTCATTTTTGATGGCAAAAAAGGTAATTTCTTAATTTCTTTGTTAAATGTTCATGGGATACTAATCTTGTATTCTTCGATTCCTGGAACTGTGGATACACAAAAAAATCAGGGCCTCAACCACTTAATAGTTTTGTGGTTCAGCAGTTGTTGTATATGCGGGCATTTTGTCCTTGAGTTTTGAAAAAGTTCTCAGAAAATCGAACATGTAAATTTATTCATTCATTTTGAAGTCTTTTGTCCACTGCGTTCGTTATGCCCAAGACAACATTATTATGTTAATTTTGAATAAATCTTTAGCTGGAACTTGGCTCTAAATATTTGACCCATGTATAAGTTGAGGGCGATTTTTGGAGCTTCTTTTGAGGCCATAAAAGGTCGACTTATACACAGGTAAATTGACCCCTGGGAGTGAGACTAAGCAGATTTTACTCTGTCTAACTCCAGACAATTTAATTTCGTCGACTTGGAGTGTCCTGGGGTGTTTGAGGAGTCAATGGGTTAAAAAGAGAAGAACTCTTCTTTGCTACATTAATTTCAAGTGTCAATAAATAATCCTGTGAGATATTATGTAGGTGTGCACTCTGTTGTGGGTTAGAAAAAATATCGCTATTTAAAATGTGCCATTAGCAAAACTATTAAAAACCCTTTTAAGAACAAAATTCTTCTTGCCTCACTGTGACATGGGGGTGCTCGTCGAATCTTTTAGGGATTAAAAAAGCGGTTTTGGTTCCTCTTAGTGTGTTCAGCTTCAAAAGGTCCACAGCGGGAGCTTTAGCAGTACCTTTTAGGGTATTGACCCATAAAATTGTGAGAGGAGACATTTGATAATTAACTAATTTTTAGTTTTGTCTGATTAAAATCCATAGTTTGTGGCCTCTTAGGGGTGAAAAAAATTTCATGTCACGCCCACAAGACAGGATCTTGGTAGCCCTTAGGTTTTCTTTCCAAAATTTCCGATGAGCACCCCCATCCTTTTTATATGGGATTTCCCGCCCCCCCCCCCCCTTTCTGGGATTATATGACAATGCTTTGTCAAGTAAGGGCTACTTTAATTTTGGTTATTAACAATCATCTTGTTCTTTCCTTTATAGGACACCAAATATGTTTGCCAGAGGGCTACTCCATTGAACCACCCCAATACTAAATTTACAGTGAGTAAAAGCCATAAAAACATAGATTATACTAATTTTTATACATGATTTAGCAGCCATATATATAGACCTTTTGTCTTATAGGGGGTGTCCCCTGACTTTGTGCTCAGTTATCCTTAGTCTACTGTGAGTAAGAGGTATTGGCCAATATCTTTGCTGGGTGTGGATCTGAAGTAGCTGATAACCGTCAGCTACCTACAGAATCAGTTGATATTTGAGGACACAATCCTTGAAAACATATATTAAATGGAATACCCTTGTGGCTGACAAGTACATGTAGGGGATTGTAAGATTATTCTCTTGTTTCTGGTTAAGTATAAAAGCGAGTAAAGAAACCAGTTTAGAGTTCTAAAAAACAAAATTAATGCATACCTTGCAGGGTTGTCAAAAGTAGCTGTCTGCTGCAAAAAATCAGCACCTACTTCCTACTGTCTTGTCTATTGAACTACTGTTTCTTCAGTGTTGATAATCAGATATTTCATTTTCTGTAGTTTTCTCCTCCCACTTTTGAAACACATGCAGCCATCAACTGGAAAACCTTAGAACTGCAACCCTAGACCGGTGTTTAAAAATAAAGCACATAATGGGATTTTCAGCCCTGGCTGTGGAAAATGAGTTTTACAATTTTAGAATTGAACTCTTCCCTTGTTCTTTAAGTATAATATGCTTGATTGTATCCAAATGCAAGCATGAGTTTTTTGGCAGTCAAAACTGGCTTGAGAATCTAGTTAGGGTTAAAAACATGTTTATGGTCTAGCTAGGTATTTAAGATGACATAAAACTGGTGTGTAACTCTAGTGAGTCTAAAGTCTTATTCATGTTGTGCATTCTTAAGGATGCACTCGAGATTCTTGAGCGCCATGCAGTGTATGTGGATAGTGGACAGAGAGATTCCAGAGCACTGGCTTTCAGGAGAGCAGCTTGTGCTCTCAAGTCTTATCCAAAGTAAGTTGTCTTTCGAGAATGGTGGGTCAAAGGCAAGAATCTAGAGGGAAGAATATTAAAATTATTTTTAAAACTACAGGTACATGTCAGTGTGGAAAGTTTTTTGTGAGGGGTAAAGGGGTCTGGAGAGGCAGATGCTGTCTAGCAAGATTTATCTCTAGTTAGTCCAAAATCCCATTTTCTGCAAATTTCATTTCAATCTTTACCAGACATGACCATAATTTTGTTGATTTAGGTGGATATCTGCCTAGATCTGTGTTTGGTAATAAGAGCAGTATACGTGCTGAGCCCTGCAAGATCAGTCTTGTGGTATCTCGTTTCATTTTTACAGCAGCCTGTGCCTTCGAGTCAAATATCCTTAAGCATGACTGGATTGTTTGCAGCAAATGAGTTGGCGTAGAAGCAGAGTTCATTTCCCAAAACAACCGTTTACTCCTCTGACATTGACAATCAAAGTGAACAAAAATTACCATAAACATTTAAGTTTGATTTTTCCAATGGAAAGGCTTCTATTGTGCTATGCTTCTGGGTTTTTCTCTTATATTTAGTAAAAGTTTAAAGTTGTTGCTTTTTTAAATCCAAGAACTGGTGTTTAAAAAACAGCTAATTACAATAAATAATTTATTATTGTAGCTGTACGAATGTCTTTAATGCTCCTCACTATTCTCAAAACAGAGTTTACCAGTAATAATTTTGGTCCCAATACTTTTAGGCAAATCAGTAGAATTGAAGAAGCAGCTAAACTAAGCAGTGTTGGAAATCACAGCAAGAAAGTTATACAGGCAAGTCAGTGACTTCTAAATAGCTTTTATCTAACGAAGTTAAATGACTGCCTGTACCTGTTATTGGGGTAAGGGCTTGAAAGGTAGAAGGTAATTGGTTTGCTGCCCAAACCAAAACGAAAAGCCCCTGCCATTCCTTAGCACAGCAATTTTCTCAGAATACCTACTTTATTCTCTTGATGTTATCCAGCAACTGACCCACGCGGCCTCCCTTTTCCTTTGTGCATTCATTGTCCAGGTCTCTTCCCCATGCACCAAGACTGAACAAACACAGAAAACAATCATTCACTTCCTGATGCTTGATCACTGATCTTAGAGGTTGCTACATGTATCCAAAAATATTTGAACGCTGTCGAGCTCAAAGATCCATTCAATACTTAGCACCATCAAATCCACTGCTGAGTTATCTATGAAATAGGGATTTCTCCGGTGGAAAGAAGTAGGTATATATGCTCATGCTTCCAAAATGGTTAATATTGTATTGTCCTATTTGCAAATAGGATATTTTGGAAAATGGCTCATCCAGTGAAATTCAAGACATCATTTCTAGTGACTTCTTCAAGGCCATGGAGGTGTGTAATTTATAGATTAATTAATTTAATTAATGTATCCTAAGTATACGGTTTAAATATAATTAACAATGTAAACATTCTGTACTGGTTGTGTATATTTAACCTGTTTTTATAAACTAAGGCAAGACATAGGAACTGTTTTGTTTAGTTGATGAGTATAGTTAGAAGGGTACTCACGGGTAATTGATATTTTATTGACTGTATTTCTCAAGAATAATTATTTAAGTGACCAATTCGAAAGCTCATAGGCTACTTTGGTCACTGCATGTACACTATTAATTAATATTATTATTGTCTACCATGTAGCTTATTTCTGAGTGTACTTTTTTTTCTGTAATGATTGTATAGTGCCTTATGTTTAGTTTTCTGTAAACGGTGTGCAATAAAAAACTTGAACTTAAGTTGTTCCATCTCTGGAGATACAAGTTAAGTTAAGGCTTGGTGGCTAATAGCTGTCAATTCAGAACTAACAGTCTAGACCAAACTGTAATGTTGTACACATATTGGACCTGTTTGTTTTCAGTTCTTCTCATCTATTTATGGCTGCGGATCTGCAACCGGTCGAAGATGGTATGACAAAGGGTACCGTAACCTGTCTGATATCACCAAGGCAATAGCAGCTGGAATGAAGATCACAGAACAACTGGCAATGGGCAAGTTACCAATAATTCATGTTGAGGATAATCTTCCAGATAAAATGTCATTGGTGTTATACAGTACTCCAGTTCACCAGTTTCAACCAAAGTGCATGTAGTGTAATATTCAGTTAAATTGTTGGACAGTTGTCACTGAGGCTGATCCACTTGCTTACATCACTTCTGGTAAAAACTCAAAAGAAATGATAATTTAATTGTCTATCATTTATTACACTGAAGCAGGAAATAACCAGAATGACACAACCTTGTAGCTGTAATTAAAGGAAGAAAGGAAGGAAACAGAAAAACAAGATATATACATAGCAATTAATAGTTTATTATATGATATCTAATGTTGACACCAGGTATTGGCAAACTCTTAATAATCAATACTTGGATGTGAAACTCCAACTTTTACTGTGAAAAAATGTTCCAAAAGGAAAAGACAATGTCTTATTTTATAACTACATGTACCAACAACGTCACTAAGAAACATAAAGCTGCTCAGGTGTAAATTACTCATAATCATTGTTATTAACTTGGGATGCCTGAATTTAGTCTAGGTACTTGAACCACCCTTGATTCCATAACTTAAAAGGCAAAGAGATGTCCTCCTTCACTGGAAAACATTAAAATAAATTAAATGTCCTTTTACAGGTTTAAAGTACTATGATGATTTAATCCAAAGTGTTCCTCGGGAAGAAGCCATGGGCATCAAGAATGTTGTTGTTAAAGAGGTCAGCTGAATTTCATTTTCTTGAAATACCAACTTAAAGAGCTTGGTCAATCTTAAAAACATCAGAATATTCTTCGACCCACCCTCCCCTCCCCCCAACCCAATTCCTTTTGTGAACTGCACACTTAACAATGGTTTTGAACTTTAACAATAATTATTATTACCATACTCATCAATTTTCAATTTTTTTCCCTGTCCAACTTTTAATAGCCCTTTCCTCTACAACTGTCAAACAAACATTTTCATTTGGTGTAGAATCAGCTATCAAAGGGTAATTAGTAATTTATCTATACGGGAAAGGACCATGTACTCATCATACATGGTGGCCTTAGTGCTCCGGACTCGCGATCTCAGGGTCACTGCTTCAAGGCCTAGAGCTGTCGCAGGCGCGTAGCGTGGTCATTTTTTCAAGTACGCACAAGTACATATGATCTACAAACCTAAGTAAACTGAGCGAAAAATACTGCGTTCTTTATTTCTTGTCGGAATAGTTGTGTGAATACAAGCAAAGAACAAAGCGTCTTGCCCTTATTTTGAGCAAACTTGGTGCAAACAAAACATTGTTTTGGTTGTGCTGGCGTGACTGGAATTGTCAAGAACGTTCTCGGAATGTCGCTCCTTTGTCACGAACGTTCTTGGAACGTCGCTCCTTTGCAACCTCGCCCTTTTGTTGCACGCTGGCCAAACAACACTGCATTGTTAGTGCAAAAAAAAGGTACAAAGCAAAACTAAGTTAGAACATAGTATAGCTTTTGTTTTAGTTTTTAGAATTTAATCAAAGTGGTGCTTTCATCACGAAATCTTGGTTGAGTACATTAAGTAAAACGTTAAGAATAGAAACAATTGCTAATTGCCTTGGACAAGACACTTTACTCCACAATGTCTCTTTCCACCCAGGTGTATAAATGGGTACCAGAAACACTTACTTCTGGGGGGTAGCCCTGTGATGGACTAGCATCCCATCCAGGGGGAAGTAATAATAGACCTCTTTCATAATGGCAGCCAAATAAAGTATCCTTTTGTTTTAATGCTAATAAGCCTAACTAGCCACGCTGTGACGAGCAAATTTCAAAAGAATTTTTGTTTCAAAATGAGGGCAGTAGGTCTAATTAACATAAAGACAAAAGAATGTATAAGTGGTCTATACTCTCAGTTGCTTCAAATTGCTACGGAATCTGGGATATTAGCTCCGGCCACGTGGGCCACTTGGCCTGAGAACGAGTTTACCTTTTCCTTTTTTTACTCAAGGAATTAAAGAAAAAAACTCTGACTGGGCAGGGGTGGGAGAGGGATTCAGGGATGATGCAGTGCAGACAGCATTCGCTTTCCACCAATGTGGCACCGGTTTGATTCCTAGATCGTAGCCTTGGCATCACATGTTGACCAGTTCTCTCAACTCTGCTCTGAGAGGTTTTTCTCTGGGTTTCTTCCATCTCCTCAAAAACCAACCAACGTGTACGATTTGGTACAAGTTTCTTTTGATTTCTGTATGGTACTGACGTCCCCAAATTAGTGCGCCAGTGCTAAGTAAAGTTCATTATTAAAAACTGAACTACGGATATCAGATTTCCAACATTTTTATTGGCTCACCGAACACAGGCTATCTGTTTATGTACCTGCTGTACCTGATATGGTCAAGGAACGTGTCAGCAAATAAAGTGAGCTGAAAACATTTGGCAGTTCAGAGAAAACATGGCCGACAAAAGCCTTTTTGGACTGGAATTTACCAAGGCAAAAATCAATGCTTTAGTGGAATAGTCTTGCTGGATTTGAAATGATTATAACCAACTTGATGCGTTATCTTTTGCTTCATATCCAGCTTGCCATCGTACAATAACATTATAGTTAATTATTATAATTTATTATTTATTATTATCATTATCGACAAGGGTGGCATATTTTCATACGTGTGCTAACACTGATGCACTTTCTTGGATTTCTAGCACTTAAATATCAGACATTCCAGCCATCCCAGTTAAGACTACGCTGTCCCACTGTCCCGTTTTCATTCTAATAGGCCATTTTACAGTTGATTGCTCAGCAACCTAGCCTATGAATGGCTCCGAGGCTGCTGGTGACCTTGCATTGATAGAGCCCCCACTGCTTTTATCATGTAAATTGTGTTGTTGTAATTCTAATTAGTCCATATTAACATTACAAAAGCACGAAGGTTTGTATCAAAACAGGGTCACCGGCAGCCTCACTTCCATTCGTAGGCCAGGTAACTTAGCTACAACTGTAAAATGGTCTATTACCCTGTTTTCCGTGATATTTTGATACCTGTTATTTTTTTAATATGGCTAACGTGATAAATATGAATGAATTTTGTCTGCTTCAGTGCCTTTTAATGGGAGTTATTAAATTATCTGAAGCAATAATATTGCCAATTTCGTCTTTGCTCAATTTACAATGTAGTTTTCGTGGCATGGGTATATTTTTCGGTAATTTTCCATTCTCTCACAAATATTTATACAAGTTTTGCAAGGGCTACATGAAGTAGAGCGGCATGACAAATTAAAGCAGACATGATATTCACGGGCTCTTAAATGCTGAATTATTGGCAGGATTTGTCCCAGTTTTTGAGGTTTAGGGGTTGGAATATCTGCAATGTACCTTTGATAGCGAATTCTTTCGCTTCATCCTGTGCTTCCTGGCCAACTCTACGCTTTCAATGTACTTTTACATTAATCTTTTTCATTTATCAGCTGAATAGTATTCAACCCAAGTGCAAAGTTGAACTTGTTGGAGGTTATCGCAGGTACAATACCATTCAATGTGATCAGTATCTTTTATCCTTAACATTAATTTTAAAATTTGTACTAAATTACTTGTAAACACTAGTTCTAACACTAGTTGCTTTGCAACAGGTGAAAGAACAAGTGACTTCTAGACAGGATTTGAGCCTACTACCTCCACAGCAGGTACAAAACACTGATCACAGGTCACAGGTCATTGTTTTACCAAAACAGAAAGTAGCCTAAGTATCCATTGAAGCTAACGCTAGGCCTAATTAGGCCCAAACAAGAGTTTTTAGGCCTAATGTTAGCAGTTGTAAACAGTTAGGGTTGTTTCTGTATTGGTAAAACAATGACCTGCAACCTGGACCTGTGACCTGTGACCTGTGTTTTGTACCTGGCCCTACCTCCACAAAACCTGTTGGATGCTCCTAGAACTACTGAATACACAACATGTCCTGCTGGCCTGCAAGCTCTACAAAATCATGCACCTACAAATTTTAAATGCAACTACCTTTGTAGCTGTTTAAGGTGTACTGTGCCCATGGGAAGAGAGAGAGAGTAGTTTGTTTCCTGTATGTGTCTTTGCGTGATAATCAACACATGCCTTACAGAAGATTCAGTGGAAAATAACTTCTATCACCAACTGTTTGACGACAGGTTGACTCAGGCTCTTGCAGAATTTTGGTTTCCTGTAGAACTTCTTGACCCGACCTCCCAAATACTCGCTTTAAGGTCTTGGTAAAGGTAAATTTGGGTGTCTTGCTCAATTTTTTTGATTTGCAAATCTTGAATCGGTGGGCTGTGAAGTATATTTTTCCGAAAAAAAATTCTGAAAATTTAAATTTTAACCGCTAAATTGCTTTTCTTTGTTTCCCGCCATAATCTGCACAAAAAAAAAAAAACGATTGACATGTCATGTCATGTCATGTCAATCACACATGAAAGGATTGGATGTCAATAGATAGCCTTCACTTGCGATCGATCTGCTGGTGCCCAAAGGCTGATTGGCTCATTATAATTGGCTTTTCAAGTAGGGGGCAGAGTTATTCAGCAGACTGTGAACTGCACGTGAAATCTTCAAGCTCGATTTTCTAGGGGTTTATTTTGATGCCAAAATTACAACTTCTCGAACCGGACCTGTCCCAACAGGTTTTAAGATATCGCTTCCAAAATTCTGATAGATGATTGTACTACATACCCCAAATACGGTGTGAGGAATTTTTCGTTTGTCTTCGGAGACTGATTTTATGGCACGTTTTCTTCCTGAATTAATTATGAGAGGAGAGTTTTGACTTTGGTGCATGATATTTCCTTCAATTCTTAACATAATAATCAAAAATTCCTGGCAAAGTATTGGAGTGCATTCATCTGTGACTAAGATGCAATGCAGTGAAGGGGCAGGAGCTTCTGCAGCAGACTCGGTTGTGCTGAGTTTGGGGCCTCAAAACTAGAAGCCAATATTAAATACCAAAAACCTAAAACTTTATTCAAATAATTCAATTCAATTATGATATATGGTTTGAACCTATACAAAAATTAGCGGTGCAACAATTTCATTTTTCTGCAGACACCTCATTTTCCTTTACTGAGACCTTATTAAAATGAGTGTTCAAGACATGCTGTTCTTGTAAAATTTGGTCGTTGAAGGATTTACACGGCATTCTAATTCACTTCACCTTATTCCCAAGTATTTTCTCAAGTCCACATAGCATGTCTATTTTCCTTTTTGTTGTGAAAAACTATAATAGAGGGTTGTCCCTAGGGATTTCCTTATTTTTGAAGCTTTTTCGTAAACATCGCAGCATTACAAGCCTAGAGAAAGAATATTTAATTATTGTAAAGCGCCATGATACTTTGTGTAAATTATTTATTATGTGCGATATGTAAATCCTAAACTATAAACAATGCTGCTTATTTTTTAAGCATTACATATATAGTAAATGTGACAAGGAATCCCAATGAAGCTTGAATCTTACAGTAATATAAATATGTTTCCCAAGACTAACTTATTAAGTCTGCAATAAAAAACAATACATGTATGTTACATGTAAATTTGTAATTATTATGTTATAGATTTCTTTTGTGGAAATTTCAGAGGCAAAGAATCGGGGCATGATGTGGACATTCTAATAACGCACGAGGATGATTGCATAGTGGAAGGATTGTTGGTCAAGCTGGTTGAAAGGCTTGACAAGCTGGTGAGTGGTTGTCCCAACAAGTGCTGATATCTGTGCTTTTAAGTCCCCTTGTTCTGTCTTGTGTGAGTTGCCAGAACAGACTTTTTGTGTGCAACCTACTGTAACTGGAGTTTTGTATGTATAACCATTATTGTAATCTGTTTACGTCATTTAAATGGTATCTGGGAATGAGAAGGATTGAAATGCTTAGATGTAACATACGGATAGGATTACATAGTACAAAATTTGGGCACCCAGCTAATAGACCAATTTCGATATATTAAAATTCAGTCCTAAACAAAAGGCATCAACTCGAGGCTCTAGGGAATAAACATAATGATTTGTATGAGTTTGATGTCTTTGGTTTAGGACTGAATTTTAATATACAAAATTGGTCTGTTGTGTGCATTTCTGCACATAGAGTGCAATAAGCCAATTCAGAGGGCCATTGTAATTGCTGCATAATTTCCGAGCTACTTACTCAGCATTACAGGTCACTTTCAGGCTCTTTTTTTGTTAAGAAAGATTTTTCCCTGCTGTGAAAAGTAGAACTATTTACCACCACAAAACTTTGGAAGTCAGAACTTAGAAGTGGACACTGCTATTATTTTTGAGTCCTACATATGCCTAGTGATATTCAGAATCATTTTTGTCTTGTTGATCCACTTATAGCAGTGGTTTTGTTTTTGCTTTCTTTTGTCTTTTCCTTTAGGGTTGTATCTTACACAAAGATTTGATGGTTGGCCGTAATTCTCACTTCATTGGCAGCCAAAAGTATGTTAATTTTTAACAAACAAGATTATCTCAAATGCTTTCCACCATATACTTTTTCCAGTGGTCATTATTTTTTACCCAGTACCCCTAGCTTACTGCAGTATTTTGTATTTAAGTGGCACACTATTCAGACTATGTGGTGCTGTGGACATGTAGCCTTTGCTTCCATTAGATATGTTCACAATTAATTTTTTAAAAAAAATCAGATTTGTTGACATTGGTTTAACAAAGGGCATAGAATTATTTTCAATTGAGTATCGTGAACAAACAGCGTAATGAACCAATTTAAATTCGGAGCAATTCATTGTAACTTGCTCAAAGTGTGGGAAAAATTGCATGACTTTGTGCAAGTTGCGATTGGTTTTGGTTTTCCTTCTCATTGGTTGATAAGCTGGCTTGAGATTATTAAACCAATCACTAAGCACAGTAAATTATTACACAATATTGCAATTATTGCAATTGCATAATTACTTTCAGCAGTCATTCGAAAACTGCTCTAAGGGTGCATGTAACAAACTGTACGCTTCTGGCTACTTTCACATGCATCCACTTCCTACAGGATATAAAATGAACTCACTCCTGACAAGCTCCATATGGCTAGTGAAGCAGTGTGCAGCACAATATATAGTCATTGATTCAAACCCTGTTCAAGCTTGACAGACAGTAATAGGCCATTTCCGAGTTCATGTCTGCCTCCTCTTCAAAGCGAGTCTAAGTGCGAAGTTTTTGTGATGGTAATTAGTTCTTCTTTACATAAGAATGAGAACTAATTTTCATAACACAAGCTTCGCACTTAGACTCGCTTTGAAGAGGATGTGGACATGAACTCGGAAATGGCCTATTGCGCAACTGTTTTCTTTTAAGTTATTGTAAGTAAGCAATGTAAGTAGTTGATTAAAAATTAAAAAAAAAAGCTTGCAATTCTTCAGGCTTCTTTTGGCATTGCATGTCTGTTTCATTTAACAGTGATTCTATCTATCAATCACCTCAACTCTGTAGTTCAAACAGAAGATACTTCACACACATTCTCCATCATAAAAGGACTTTGCCACTTCCTTTTTTCAACATAGCGACCTTGAAGATTCCAGCTTGATAATAATATAACTAGCCTCTTGTGGTTGGATGGGTGAATATTATTTAAGAAACAACAGCTACTTTCAAATTCAAGGAGAATTAATGTCTCCCCTTTTTATCACGTCTTAAATTTAAACTCATTGCTGGACACACGTCCATACAATGAGGGCAGACATGGTAAGCCTACTACAGTCCACCACCTGCGACCTGTCACACTGATGCAGACTTACATTTTGTACCAATCCATCCCTGCCAATGGGAGAAGTGGGCGGGAACAAAATTGACAAGCTGAAAAAGCGAGTTCACCAAATTAAATATCTGCAACACATCTGCGATGTTGAGCATGTGAGCCCCTGCACCGTGAAAAGTGTGCCAACCATAGCCTTAGTAAGTAACACTGCTGCAATGACTCGATTTAACATTTTATCAAATGTTTGTCTTTTCCTTCTTAAAGACAAACTTCAGGTCACATGGATCATCTTGATCATTGCTTTTGCATGTTTCAATTAATAAAAACCACAAATGCACCAACAATGTCAAATACGTCAGCAATGACTTCAGCAGAAAGGACAAGTTTCTCAGAGGAAAGAGGTGGCTTAGTGAGGAGGGTGGATCTTATTGTGACTCCGTACAAACAATTCCCATTTGCTTTGCTTGGATGGACCGGCTCAAAGGTACTTAACTACTAATGCATGCACAGGACCAAATAAATTATGCAATAAGCGGAAAACGTAGGAGGGGATTGTATATTACTCCATACAAGTAGGTAGATATTTCTGGAGTGACCTTCCTCTTTTTATCTGACACTCACCCTCAAAAACTTTTTGAGAAAAGGCTGTGCAAATTTTACCTGAGGCAATATTATTTTTCTTGTCTTGCAACAGACCTTATTCATAATATTCTCAGTATTGGACTGGAACTGGCTTGCAGTCGAGGCTAATGCAGGGGAATAATAGAGCCCACTTTGGAATATACCATAGTACTCTTTGTTCCCCCCCCCCCCCCCCCCCCACCTCAAATTTTGTATAAGCATTGTTTTGATTTTCTCTTGGGGACCATTTTAAGTCCCAGGAGAAACTGGAAACAATGCTTATGCAAAATTTGGGGGACACTGAAAGAGCATTATGGTGTTTTCTGAAGTGGGCTATTATTTTAAAAAGTATGTGCATTTCAAAAGATTCCCCCACATTAGCTTCCTTTGCAAACTAGTTCCAGTCCAATACTGAGAATCCAAATATGGTCTGTTGTCTTCATAGTGTATGTTCTTTTGGATACAGCGAGCAATAATATTAATTTTATACTTAGGGCACTAACTAGCTTACTATATTATGCACATCTCCAATCAATTTTCTATTTTCTATATGTTCTAGCAATTATTGTACTACTGTTTGGAGAAAACTAAATAAAGAAGTAAATACAATCTTAAGTTAAAATACATATCCCATGCTACAAAGAAATGAAACTGAAGTAATAACGTATGTAAAAATAATCCATATTAAGAAGTTAAACTTGGGACGCTTTCCATTTGACCAAACTGGCTGGTCAGACTGGGCATTTGGAAGGACTATCCCTACAATTTCTTCATAAGAATGTGAGGGATTATCATCTACGTGTTCCCTCAAATTGTTGCATTTTCTATGAAATCAGACGGGTCTGGCTGGCCAGTTCTGACAAAAGGAAAGAGCTTCTGTGTAAGAGATGGTCAAGTGTTGGTTTCTCAGGCATTAGCTGCTTTTGCATAACCACCTATTGATGACAAAATAATGTGGAGACAACACTGTGGATGTCCTTAAATCTGTTTGTTAACACAAACGACAATCTACATCCTACATGTATGAACATTCCACCTTTGAGGAGAGTCTAAGACAGACATCCACAGACTCCTAACTGCAATCATGTTTCGACAGAAAATGGATTATCATCAGTTATTCACAGGGGTATAAACTGCTAGACAGAAAG
The DNA here is from genome assembly GCF_036669925.1 of Montipora capricornis. Classification (NCBI taxonomy): domain Eukaryota; kingdom Metazoa; phylum Cnidaria; class Anthozoa; order Scleractinia; family Acroporidae; genus Montipora; species Montipora capricornis. The sequence continues at coordinate 28,961,676 of NC_090891.1, read as the reverse complement.
TTCAAATGTTGGGAAATAAATGATGCCATTCAACTGGATGTACAAATCAAAATCAACTCAATCAAGCATTTCCATTAATTACATGTAACCCAATGACACATGGGAGTGAGACATTTTACTGTCTAACACCAGATGATTTTACTTGTCAACTGAGGCATCCTACGGCATTTGAGGTGAAAATTGGGTTAAGCCCCCCATTAAGTTAAAAAAGAAGACAATCAGTCTCTTGTGCTTTTTTAACAGCAGTTTAATCGCTCCATAAGGGACTATGCCTGGAAGACTTTTCAAATAAAATTATCAAGCCATGGAATGTGGGATCACAACTTCATGGTAAGTAGTCAATGATTTTATTATATGACAAACATTGCTATAAATAGGCTTTTCTTCTGCCTGTGCATTTCCCTTAGTTAACAAAAAGGAATGCAAATTAAATAATTCTTGTCTCTCTTCTTACACAATTTGAAACTACAGTAGCTTACACTTGTATTACAAATGAAAAAAAAAAAACACCTTCTAAGGAGGGGCATTTGTTACACTGGCATTGAACTTACAGGGATAAGTCCCCTCATTGTTTCAAACGTGGAAAATCTCATTGTATCCTTTTCTTTCTAGCCTCCACATCAAATAGAAGCAAGATCTGAACAAGAAATATTTGCTGCTCTGAGACTTCAATACAGGGAACCAGAGGGACGAAATGCATGATCCCAATTAATTTATTTACTGTCAAGCCACTAATGTGAAACACACAACATGATGATTAAATTAAGTTCTTATTAGCCCTTTCCCATGAAAAAAGCTTGATATAAAAAATGCTACAGTAAATGCTGAAAAAAAGGAAACAGCTGTTCTTTGAACACAACTGTGCTGGTGTAGGTCTGTCTTTCGCTCAATGTGGAAGTTACTGTTCATTTACTGTTCATTTTCTCTTCTTGTCACGGATTGTATCTTCTACCTATGGTTACAAGAGCAGAGAAATATTTATTTTATTATTCGTCATTGTCACTAAGGGAGATATATATGCACTGTCCAACATGAAGGCCAGTGGAATAAGGGAACTGTAATGATTTCTTGTAACCCATTTGTAGTGTCGTAGCATGAGTTATCATTGTCAAGGGTTATTAGTGTAGCATGGTCCTACAGGAGTATTGTACTGTTGTTAAAGTATAAAAGCTAGGGCAATTTTATTCAAGTAGGGTGTGTGTAATGTAACCGTGTGGGAGATGTGATAAAATGTTTTAAAGTTCACTTGCGGATTTTATATCGGGGTTCTACACCATTGACTCCTGATGGGTGAGACTTCAAAGATTTTACTTCGTCTAATGCCAGACGATTAATTTTTTTTACTCCTCAACTGGTGGCATTCTAGGGCAGCTGCAGAGTCCATGGGTTAATCAATTAAACACTATGTCCCCTCCTTTAACCTATTGATTTCTGGGAGTGAGACTTCACAGATTTTACTCGTTAACTGGGATGGTCAATAGGTTAATTAAAGTGAAGAGATCTTCCTTGTCTTGTCTAAGTTTACTCCACAACACAGATTGAATCCAAATACCAATAATATCAAAGAAGACGCATGTATGACGTCAACACAATTTACAGAACATGCAGCCCTACATGTACGTTCCTAGAACTCAACTAAGCAGAAGGGATTAGGACATTTCACAAAGTAGCATGGAACAATTTTACCAGATTTGGAAACTAAAGCTCATTCGGAATATTTCTGCTTTTACTTTCTGGATTACCAGTGTTTGCTCTGCCTACTTAATCCATTGCACTATCATTAGTTTGCTATTATTTTGTCCTAAGTTCCAGTTTGTTAATATACCACTCTTTTCAACTTAGCCTCCCAGCAGACTCTTTATTCGCTCTGACGAAGGGCTAACGCTCGAAACGTCAGCTTTTAGAATCTCTGTACGGTGGCCAATTTACATTATCAACTCCGTTGATAAAACCAAATCTTTATTTTGGGGATTACAAGTGATCTTTTTTCACCATAATTATGTCTCTGAACTTCCTTTCACTTGTAATAAATAATAATAAATTATGAAAAATTGGATCATTGGATAATACGCTCTACAAATATCAGTCACTGCATGCATCAGTCTTCTTGTATTTACAAAATAAAGTAGGGAAGATTTATCCATAATTTGTGAGCGTTTTAAATAAAACAATAATTATTATTCCACTCGCACTTGTTGGATGTGAGATGATTTTAACCAATGAGGCACAAGGCACGTAGTGCCTCACTGGCTATCTATCATCTCATATCCAACACTCGCTCGTGGAATACTTAATAAAATTAATATTACTGAGCCAACTGCCAACCGGTTGATTGAGCATCCCACTATTGTGCGAGAGGTAGCGTGATTAAAAGAAACTCTGGCCAGACTGTAGCCAGACCAACACTAAGGGTCTTTAAATAACTGCCTTTGTCATGACACCTTTAAATGGTTAGACTTTCTAGTCTTCCTGAATAATGTTCATAACCCGTTGTGACGCAAAAGAACCCACACACTATTTACAAAGAGTAGGGCATGGAGTTCCCAGTGTTGTGGTCTGTCCTACACTAGTTGAACTCCTACATGTTCATGTAGGAGTATCCAATTACAGCATTAACCCATGGACCCCTGCGAGGGGCACAACCTATGACATCAGCCCAAAAGCATAGCATTCTTAACTTTTTCTGAGTGTCACGATAAAGATTTTCAAATGTTTACCTGTTTTGATTCCAGTAACACAATTCCATTCTTCATAAATTCTTCCTTTGTCTTTGCTATTCCTTCAGGGGTCACCCCTCTGCACGCATCTGTAATAACATGGGTCCTAAATCCTTGGCTGACCGCATCCATTGCTGTGTGTTTGACACACACATCGAAGGCCAGGCCACAAATATACAAATCAGTCACACCTTTCTTCAAAAGGTCAACAAAGAGTGATGACTGTGAGCAGTCGCCATTGTCCCAAAATGCAGAATAGCAATCCACAGTTGGGTTGGTGCCTTTTCTGATAGTAATATCATTTTGTGAAGGAGGCTACAAAAGACAAAGAAATTTGGCCAAAATCAGTTACATGTAACTTAATCCAGAACTTCCTGATGCCAGGCAAACTTGACCGTACAAGGGCTGCATTTAATTTTTGAAGGAAAGAGATGTGACATGGCCCTTTGACTTGGGTGCTCGATTTGTAAATGCGCTCTGCTTTTGAGGGGGTTTCACCATGTTGTGTTTCATTGTAATAATGTTACTTCCAGATAATTTAAAGTAGAGGGTCTGTGAACAAGCTTGATCACTATTGCCCTTCAATCTAAACAAACATATTTGTTAACATAGCATCCCTTTCGGCCACCTGTTCCAAAATCACACAACAATGAAAATAATGATTATGGATACTCACTGTGAGATCTTTATGAAGTTGAGATCCCCAGCTGTTCATCTCACAGTGTCGTGGCCACAATTTTTGATCAATGATAGGGGCTTTGTCATAAACCACAACATCAAACAATTTTGCTTTCTCGGCTGTAACTGGACTTGAGGAATGCAGTGGGTACAATGTGACGTTGTCTACAAAGGAGCAGTGATTGGGAGGATGCCAGTCCAAAGAGTATGCAACAATATTGAACAGTTTTTTGGAGAACAGATCTTCTATTACTGGTACAACTTCTTCGCCATCTTCTCCTGCAGGGCAGCTTTTTAATGCCAGTGAACCAGTGATGAAGTCATTCTGAACATCTACGACAATAAATGCTGAAACAGGAACCAGGGCCTAGAAACAGATGTACATGTACATGTATTAAATTTAACCCTTCTCATTACGTTTATTACTATTATTCTTTGCTGTAAGCTGTATTGTCTCTCTTATAAAGCAGTTTCACCGAACGTTAGTGCAGCTGTTACAGTTTAAATTTGATTTCAGGTCAAAATGATTTTAACCAAGGTTGATTTGTAATTTTTCTGTCTCTATTTATCTGAGACTGTTATCTGAGGCTGGGTTACATGTGCATTAAGGAAATCATGCACTCATCACTCAAAGAGCAAAATTATTCCAAGAACCCTAGTAGTCACTTCTCATGATCATTGATAGGATAAACTTCAGAAATTTTTATAGCTTTTACACTCACTGGTCGTAACCAATATTCCCACAGGGCTGCCAAGGAGCTCTCATCAATTCTTTTCTGTGGAAAAAAGTGCAATAACATTCCGATAAAAGGGACAATAGGAAATAGTTGATTATTAGACCACACCTATTAAAATTGATCTTTCTGGATAAAAAGGTTGAGAAAATTCAATAATTCTATGGTGCTCAGCATTGAAAGACAGCCCTAATCAGAATTAAAGCGCTCTATGAGCCAAGTCGTGAATGTGGAACAGTGTACAGGTTAGCAATGGCTAAGAATTGGGTGTTACGAAAACTAAGACCTAAGACCCCTTGTAAACAGTGGAAATTACGGGAAAGAAACCTGGGACAACTTACCACTAGTCAGAAATTTGGGTGCTAGATGTTGTCTCCATACATGGTTTACTTTAATAGACAATGCCATGACATGCTTTGAGTTTTGTGTGACAAGAAAAACCAGTGACATTCATCTATGCTTACTTATTGGCATGGAAATGAAAGATACATGTACGTGTAGCTATAGGATCTGTTAAATAACGAGAAACTTCGTCTGTTAACCTTTTGGTTGTGATACACAAATTATTTTGTCCGTACACGTTATTCTACTTCCAGTATCAAAACCGTAAGTCACGGATGGATGGTAAATAGGAAAGGCCATAAGTGATTTGTTAGTTTCCAGGGTTTTTTTTTCCGGCCTTAAAGTGCGATCTACAATCTTTCCGCAGCTGATGTCAATACTCCCTCCAATGTTTTCACTTCAAATTCTTCACTTCTCAGTTATTTTCAAATTCAGTTCACTTTCACAATCAAAGAAAAAATCTCTACAAGACAAGCATCGGGTCCATTTCAAAAATATGCCATCAATAAACGCAATTTTGCTCATCAATCGCTGCTTCAAAAGCCAGAGTCCCTGTTGATGTACAATGTATGTTGGATCAACTAGCTTGATCTGATTGGTGCAAGTACAATTTGAGTAAGAGCTTTAAAAGCGACAATGTTTTTGTGTAGTGTATGTAGCAAAGGGCTCAACAACAGTATTAAACTCACAGTAGAACACGAAGAAATTCTGTTTTGGCAAAGCACCACGTGTGATGATCATACAAATCGCTTAACCCTTTCAGCCCCGTAGGGTTCCCCATTAACGAGTAAAATCGTCTGGCGTTAGACAGAGTAAAATCTATAGGTGTCACTCTTGGGAGTGAAAGGGTTAATGGGGACATAGTTTTTGAGTGAATCTAGCTGCAGTTAACCCTTTCAGCCCCGTGGGGTTCCCCATTGACGAGTAAAATCGTCTGGCGTTAGAGAGAGTAAAATCTATAAGTGTCACTCTTGGGAGTGAAAGGGTTAATGGGGACATAGTTTTTTATTGAATATAGCTGTTGATAACCCTTTCAGCCCCTTAGGGTTCCCCATTGACGAGTAAAATCGTCTGGTGTTAGACAGTAAAATCTGTAAGTGGCACTATTGGGAGTTAAAGGGTTAATGGGGACATAGTTTTTGAGTGCATCTAGCTGTTGTTAAATCACGAGGTTACCCTGGGAGTTTACACCAAAAATTCCTGAAAGTCCTTCATTTTTCCCCAGCACACAGCAAAAAGTTGTTCATTGTGCAAGCGTGCATTCACAACTTAAATTAAGTGATAAGTTAAAGTACATGTAGACTAAAAAAATGTTGAAAACTGACCATTTCACAGGCACTGAACCTGCACTAACATTAATCACAGACAATTTCTATAAACTTACATGATTGACCTTGTTTCTGACAGATGCATTTGCCAGTAAACCAGCCAGTCAAATCTGGATTATCAAGTTATCCGATTGATCATGCTGCTTCCTACACTGTGATAATCTTTCGCTTAGGAAATTACTTCTTGATAAATAACCTCTTTACTACAAAGCATGAAAGTGAGAATGGTCGTTGCACTTATCATGACCATTTAACCCCATAATTCCCACTAGCCACAAATAGATTTTACTCTGTCTAACGCCAGACAATTTTACTTGCCAATCTGGGCCCCATCGGGGCTTAAAGGGATAGGCATTGTTTCTTATGGACACTTGAAAAATGTGTCTTATAAGAGACAATAAAATTGCTTCAACTGTCCACGCAAATGCGAGGATCACTCGTCACTTTCATCCATTACCCACACTTCAAATATACATTTATTTCATGATCATTTCATTCATTTTCACCCACACTTCAAATTACATTTATTTCATTCATCGAATCATTCATGGGAACACACTAACCCAACACATTGACCTACTTTCATCACCCAGTTGGTAGAACGTTTTCTCCTGACATCGCAGTAGCCATGTTGGTGCAAAGAATAATAGAGAAAAAAGTCTCTTGGGAATTTGACTCTATTATAATCCAAAACATGAGTCATAATTTTCTACTATTATACATCAGACTGTCATCAGCTCGATTTTGATTAGCTATAAGCACGCAGCTAATTCTTGCTTGCTCTGTTGCTGTTACGTCATACCTACAGACAATAGATTTTATAGATGTAAAATTGACGTCATACTTACAGACAACAGTTTTCTGCATGCAGAAGTGACATCACCTAATACACTAACCATGCAGTTTGATCAGGTTTGTCATGGTGGAGCTCAGCTCTCGCATATGGATAATAAAACAATCAATGGATTCGGTTTTCGCATGGTCTCAGTTTGTGTTATCCGCCTCAACCTTCGGCTTCGGCAGACGACACAAACTTTGGCCTTGATAATCATTATCGCTATCATGCTCAACCTCAACATGGCCGTGTCATCACGTGATTGAAGAGCATTGCTCAAAATTGTCCAGTAAGTACAGTGCGGGCGCGACAATCACTTCTCACTTTCGTCTGGTTTAGTAAAAAAATAGCACTCACCAAGCAGGTAGAGAATTGCTTCTTTATTTCTCGTTTTTGATCCTCCGTCAAGGGTGCCATACCTTTTTTCTCGGTTATTAATGCGGTCAGCCAGTTGTTGAATTCATCATCAGGAACTTCAAAATACTTTGAGTATTTCCCTACCACAGATTGACACATAAATCTATTAAACAATCAGAAAACATGCACAAGCGTAACGGCAAGCTATAAAGCTTCCATCTTCCGAGCGACGATTAGGCTGGGCGCGTTTCTCCCAGAGGAGATTTTGGCTTGAATTTACGTTGTGCTTCGTACCTAAACATGACTTCTTGAAAGAACTTGACACGTTCTGCCTGACTGACTGCAGTATCTGCTCTCCGTTCTTTCCACCTTTTCTGTATGCATCAAAGAAATGGCTGACAGTATCAAGTGCCATCTTGAGTTGAATGAGCTCGTCACGCAAAATAATATATTGGGAAAATATTGCGTGACAAGCTAAGTAACTTCGTTCCGAGGACCTTTTCCCTTTGCTTTGGGGAAAGATCCTGGTAACGAGGCCAAAACTAACTTGATGCCCTAAAAATAAAAACAAAGAATATCCATCTCTTCATACACCAAAACTTAAACGAAATAAAAACAATTACATGATTCTCTTCGACCATGAAATAAAAATAAAAATTGATCAGATTAAATCCTAATTGAAATTTAAGAAGCCTAGCCCAGAGGCCTGAACTCTTCTTATTAAAATGATGCAATATCTGCTGGATTTAAAAAATTCTGTTCCTCAAACTTTAATTTTAATGAAAAACGCAACGAACCCTTATTCCGGATTCCGAGTTCCTGATTTTTTATTAACCCTACCCGGAAAATACTTTTGTTTTCCTCATGTTTGTCACCGCCGTTTCTGTTTTGTTTCTTCAGATGTCTGCATCATCATCCAAACATCTGATTTTGACCTCCGCCCAGCTTTTTGCGCGGCCACTATGCACCGGTGGCTCAGCTAGTTGAGCATAGGGCTACGGGAGGTCGTGAGTTCGACTCCGGCGGGACCAACACTCAGGGTCTTAAAATAACGAAGAAGAAAGTGCTGCCTTTGTAATTACACCCGCAAATGGTTAGACTTTCAAGTCTTCTAGGATAAGGATTGTAAACCGTAGGCCCCGTCTCACAACCCTTCAAGGTTCATAAACTCTGTGGGACGTTAAAGATCCCACAAAGAGTGAATTAGATAAGGGTGTTGATCTATCACTTTGCGGTCTTGCGCCAGCAAGGAAATAAATAGAGGGCAGCCGATTTTAACCAATCAGAAGAAGCCATGTCACGCGTGACTGCTTGTGCCATGTTTTTTCAGTGACATGACAAATGATTTTCGCGGGAACGGGTATTCTGAAAACAGACATATTTGTGACTGTGCAGGGGAGCTCACCCATGCCATAATACAGGGGCACCCAAAGTCAATTTTCGGAAAATATCTGTTCGGAAGGCGATTTGAGATCTAGAATTTTCGGAACATTTGTTGTAAAATTTCTTGGTGCCTGCCTCTCCTAGGAGTTTGGAAGATCTGAAAAGTGGTATAATTGCCCATTTTTAACGGATTTTTACCCTAAAAATGTCACCTAGAATTTTCGGGAGCCTTTTTTCTGGGTGAAATTTTCGAAAAGGTAAGCTTTGATCCCTATAATTTTCGGATCACTATATTTTTGGCTAGGAAATCCGAACAGATGAAAAATTTTTAGGGGATAAAAATATGCCTTTATCAACCGTTTAAATACTAAAATACGTTTAACAATGCTATGTTTAAGTGGTTTTGAACTATATTCTCGTTGGGTGCCCCTGATAATAACACTCTTATCTAATTCACTCTTGATCCCACACACTAGTCGCAAATAGTAGGGCATGGAGTTCCCGGTGCTGTGGCTAGTCTGGCCTTCACTTGGCGTAATTTCTGAATGGACTACTGATCGATGAGACCATATAACAGCAAAACAGAAAGTAGTCAAATTGAAGCAGTCCAAGTGCTGAAACTGGTAAACCTGTATCGAAGAACACACCAAACCTGTCACTAAGCCGCAATCGCACTGACCAAACCAGCAGCATAACTTCTTATTAGGCCTTTAAGGCCTTTTTGCATTTGACCTTAGAAAAACACTTTGCAGTAGCCCATAGAGAGATCCTTACATTTCCCGGTCGATAAACCTTATTTATACCTACTCTTAGACTTCTCAAATTACACATGAAAACCAATTATGATTACAAAAGTGCCCACATAAAACAACACAAAGCGAATTTGCCTCGTGGGAAGAATTTACTGCTGCTCGTCCGCTGGAAACTTCGACGAGCGAGGTGAAGACACGTCTTTCTTTCTACTCCCTGTATTTGACAGATAATGTTTTCAGCAAGACTGAGATTTTTACTGCCATAATGGTCATGAAATCTTCCCGGCAGCCTAATGGCAGAACTTCAAAGAAGGGAGCCTTCCATTACCAGTTATCTTTTGCCCTTTTATACCCGCGTTTAAGCAACGCCGTTTTCGGACGTCCTCGTTCTCTTTGAAGTAGTTGTAAGTAAGTTGCCTTGTGCCTGTTGTACCACAGTTTGGCAGCGCTTTATAGGACCAGGCGGAAACGCTGATATCTGAACTTTGAGTCTAAACTTGGTCTTAACTGAATGATCGCTTATCACTGAAGAAAGACAACTTTTTTTCCTTCAGTTACATACAAACAACAACAAAGCAGTGGTAGTTCAATGATTGCAAGCGACCAAAAGGAGCCCGCAATCATAATGTCAACGCTGATTGGCATTGCGCATGCACGACATGCATGTGGCGATTTTAGCGTTAAAGATTTAGCGCATTTCTTTGCACTTCGAGGGAATGCTTTGGACGCAATTTGACCCCGAGCGTGTAGGCAGCGTTGTTTCGCAATGTGATCACGAGCGTTGGGAGTAATGAATATGTCCATAACAAGTTAAACACTTCAGCGTTTTCTCCGTTGATATTTCTATAAGTCTAGCAATATCATTCGTTTAGATCCACTTTATTTAGTAATTCTTCTAACAACCCGTTCAAGTTTTCTATCTATTAATGCTACAATACACTTTTCATTATGTTACCGTGACATCAATTGATCTCAACTCAATCAACACATTGCTTTCTTAAGAGACTTTATGATCCAGCAAAATCTAGGAAATTGTGCAGTGACCAGTGTGATCATGTGACTAACTGCGAATAGTATTCAGAGTATTTACTATATTTATTCTAACAATACGGTTAGTTGATTTCCAATTTACTGATCATTCTACTAACAGCGTGTTCAACTTTTCTGACTTATTTTTACAATAAGTTTGTCACGGTTGCGTTACATCAATCCATCTTGACTCAATCAATTGCCTGGGCCACAATATGCCTATTTCCATATTAAGTTAAATTCAAACTTCACATCGAAGATTAGGAATTAGCTCCTCACTCCGAGCTCTGTCAATAGATTTTATTTCCCTGAGCTTCACAGTCAAGTTCAAATTTATTATATCGAAATTGGCCTTTTCTTAACCTTGGTTTACACCAGATAGTAGCGACCTTCAAGCTGAAGTACGAAAACGACTACGAGTACAAGTTTTCTGCATGCGCGTATAGGAGGTTTTCATATGACGTCATCGCCGCCATGTAGGTGGACGAAAATAATAGATCTCTCATGGGCTTCTTTTGTTCGTCAATCAGAAGTCGCACATTGCTGTCTCCGTCGCCCACATTACCTAACCTTATCATTAGTTATTACCAGTTTAGGCTAGTGATCTGCAATGTTTTTGTAACTATATTACATCATTCATGCTTATTTTTCCCATTATGGAACTTCCCTTGAGCAGTTACTTTTTTGACAAGAGCCGAGCCACACACACACCGAATCTAGAATTTTCCAAGAAAGCTTTTACATCTCATGGTACTTTTATACTTAACACTACCTGTAGGTGTTCTAGGATTTCAAATTTTGTATTTTTGTTTTCTTTCTTCTTTTCTCTTCGCTTTCTTTGTGGTTAATTGTAGATCAACCTTTCCTGTCTAATTTTCCACTGTTTTATTC
>NC_090891.1:28938130-28943130 GCF_036669925.1 Montipora capricornis | reverse complement strand
TGGCCGACGGCCCACTGGTTTCCTCTGATATTGGAGATGGTAATCAACCGACCACTTCTGTTACCCCATTGGCAGACTCTGCTGATCCGCCCCAGTCAGGGCAGCTGCATCCGCTGACGGAGTCTCTTCGCCTAGCCGCGTGGAATTTATCAGGAGTCGATTGGAAGGGGAAGGAATTTCTTCTACGGCAGCCACATCTTGGAGTAGTGGAGAGCCGGCACAGGGAAGCAGTACTCGGCGGCGTGGTGGTGCTTTACTGGCTGGTGTAAGCAAAGGACGAGAGATCCTGCACAAGAGACTGCAGGGACGGTGTGTGACTTTTTGTCTGACCAGTTTCGCGAAAGCAAGTCGTGCAGCACAGTGAACCCTTACCGGTCAGCTCTGTCGGGCATGTTGTTTCCAGTAAACGGACGACCTATTGGAAAACACCCACTGATAGTTCGGCTGCTGAAGGGCATGTTTAACGGCGCCCCCCAGTTTCGAGGTATAATGGCACTTGGGATGTTGAATATTATTGGAGAAGTGGCATCCATTAGAAACACAGGAGATGAAGCAACTATCGTTCAAAACTGTGGCTCTTTTTGGTATGGTCTCAGCTCAGAGAAGTCAGGCTCTGGCAGCGCTGACGTTAAAGGACATGTCAGTGTCGGAGGATGGAACGAGATTCTGTGTGTCAAGACTGTTAAAAACGTCTCGACCAGGAAAGAGCTCAACACCAATCATGGTACCAAAGAACACGTCGAATGGTAGACTGTGTCCACACACTACTCTCCAGACGTTTATCAGTCGAACAGAGTCAGTAAGGAATTCCATTGGTACAGATTCAATCTTCATCTCGCGGTGTTCAGCATTCAAGGCGGTTGGAAGTTCCTCGCTGTCAAGATGGCTCAAAACTGTTCTCGGTTTGGCGGGAATTGATTCGTCCCTTTACACAGGTCACAGCTTTCGAAGCGCTTCTACGTCCAAAGCAAGCCGCTTGGGGGTTCCCCTGGATACAATATTGAGTACCGCGGATTGGAAGAATTCTGGTACTTTCTTTAAGTATTATAAGAAGGACGTAGCTCCTTGTAATTTATTTGCCAGTGCGGTTTTGGATAACCCATAGTTCGATGTGTCGAATTATTGAATAAACGCGTGTGCAATGAGCTGTCACGTTGTGTTTTTTGGTGCTCAAGTCACGCTGCTTTGAACAGTGCATAATGAATCCTGCAGTGCGTAGCATTATACGACGGAGAATAAAAAATTAGACAAAGGTAGCTTACCTGCAGGATAATTATGATTCTCCAAGTATAATGCGTTGCACCAAGGATTCAGCTCCCACCCTTATGCGTTTGGGATGCCAACTCTTGCCATGAGACCTTTGTTATTCCCGCCTGGTACCGTGACTTTCACACTTTACCCGCTCAAAAGACACTTCTCACGTTTCACACTGCCCTTTTATAAGGGGAAATGTGCATAACAATTGCTTTGAACCGTGATGGCCTGGAAACAAGTGGCGAGAATGTGCATAATGAATCCTTGGTGCTACGCATTATACTTGGAGAATCATAATTATCCTGCAGGTAAGCTACCTTTGTCTAATTTTTTATTTTCATATACGATTTTTTGTCGAAGTGTCATGGTTCCCTTTATTTACATATCCAGCCTGGCATCTAATGTAATATGATTGGCTCATTCCGAGCATGCGCTTCCAGTAATATAGGAATCTGTCGCGGTGTCTAGGAATCTCTCTTTTCCCGCCTGGGTTCCATGCCCCTTTTCAGGGTGAGGTAGGAGGGAGTCTCCGGAACAGGACTAAATCAACGTTGATTTGGAAGTGTTGAGCGTTCTCTTCCGCCTTGAAAAAAAAATACCTCTGGCACCCAGGGTAGGGAATCAACGACAGTAACAAAGATTTGTAAGCCGCCGTGTCGAGCGTTAACTCTTTATAAGAGCGACTTGAGAAATTGTGGACTGTGAGCCGTTTGTGTAAGAAATGGAAGAGATATGCCCGCCATTGCAATCGGTAGGACCATGGTGACATAGCTACACGAGTAAATTAATTGACTGATTCAGTGAAGTTTGAGAAAGCATTGCATTTGGGAGGATCCTCTGAAATATTTTTTTAAAGCGCATTTGCGGCTTTTGCTGTAGAATATTAATAACGGATGCACAATGTTGAAACTTTTCATGAATTATAATATATACTCTTTTTCTTTGGCCATCTCAGTTTGATCAGAGCAAACCACAACAAACGAGACAATGTGTACGAGTCGTTTTAAAATAACCCGTGCCATGTATGTGCGACTTTAACTACGACGTCCGTAATATAGTCGAGTTAAAACATGAACGCACCGAAGCTCGCACTAACTACAAACAAACGAGACAATTTCTGTTTGCGTCGTTCTAAAAACCCGTGCCTTGAAAAGTTAACAGCAACGCATGTAAAAAACGGAGGTGCTGGTATTTTCATCTCGTTATCGTCCACGACCAAACATTCATGATTTGACAATTGCTGATGAGGTGGTTAACTGTTCCTCAACAGCAAAGGACATTGGTGTCACGCTTGATGAATCTCTGCCCATGGCTCCGCACGTAACAGCTGTGTGTAAATCTGCATTTTTTCACTTACGCAACATATCTAAGATAAGGAAGTTTCTTAACATGGAAACTACGAAATCCCTGTTACATGCTTTCATTACATCAAAGGTCAAAGGTCGACTACTGTAACTCGTTGGTGTTCCTAAATATTTATTGCTGCGGCTCCAGCGAGTATTAAACTGCGCTGCGAGAACAGTGTTTAAATCCAACAAATATGATCACACAACACCTCTCCTCAAGGTACTCCATTGGCTACCTATTGAACAGCGGATTAAATTTAAAATTCTTTTAATCACATTTAAAGCACTCAACAAGCAAGCTCCAAATTATATAACTGACTTTCTTATACCCTATAAACCTTCAATATCACTGCGCTCATTTACCAAAAATCTTTTAACGCAACCTGTGTTCAAACTTAAGTCATATGATGTTCGGTCTTTTGTGTTGGCTGCAGCAGTACTTTGGAACGACCTTCCACAGTCAATAAAAGATTCGCAATCGGCGGAAACATTTAAACAGAAACTTAAGAGACATTTATTTTTACAGGCTTACAGCGGACAATGATTTTTATTGAGTCTGATTTGAAGTTGAATATTTTATTATTATTTTTTCAAGACAATACAGTACCATGGTGGTATTTTACTTTTTATTTATGATACTCTATTTTATATCGCTATAACAGTTAGGTAATGGTAATAATGATAAAAATTGAATATTTTTAACGATTATATTGTATATGATAATTTTAATTTGTCACCTGTAAAGCGTTTTTGGACCACAGGGAAAAGGCGCTATATAAATGTATTGTATTATTATTACTATTATTATTATTATTATTATTATTATTAAATACGACGTCCGTAATCTTGCATGTTATAGCCGAATAAACATGAACTCAGCGAAGCTCGTATTGACTACAAAAAAAAAAAAAAAAACGAGACAATATAAGTGTGAGCGTCGTTCTAAAAGCCCGTGCCGTAAGACGTTAACGGAAACGCATGTATGTATGCTTTTACATACAACTTCCGAAATTAAATGTGTCGAAACACGATCAAACCTAATGTTTGGTCACTAAACATTTTACGTTTGACCGGAGCTTAATGCCAAGGCATTTCCTACCCACTTCAGTATTCACACATTAAGTTGGTCTTTTGAAATGACATGCAAGGAATAACTGTACTCACTGGTATGACACTACTAATAATAGTTGACACGACAGCTGCCCTAGTCTGCCACACAGCCGTTTTTAGTGTCGCCACGCTACGCTCCACCCCACAAAACGGCTGTGTAGTAGGCTAAAGCTGCCCCAACTTTTAAATGCAGTTTACGTATAAAAAAAAATAAATAAATAAAAAATTGGTTGTACACAGAATTCAATGTGTTCAGGAGGGCCCAGGTGAAGGAATGTCCGTTTACACACGGAGCAGCTTTAGCGTAAGGCAATTGATGTGAGCGGAGAGAAAACAAACCACTTTATCAGTACACTGTATTTAACATGAAAAGCGCGTTGCATAGTTTGCTGTCGTTAGAAATGTAAGAAGTGGAGGGAGGGTTTGATCATGGCGGATACGCTGGTGTACCAGTCGAAACAGAAAGTAAAGGAAACGTAAGGTCAATTTTTACAGCAATGTGGCCATCGTTTTTGAAAATGTAACAATATTATTGCTGCCAAGAAACTTTTAGTGTAATTTCTGATGTGAAATTTGCAAGAAAACCTAACTATTTTCTACGAATTCGTGTATTTGATCGTACAGTAAAAGTGGCGCGAGGAAAACATTGGGACTAACTTGTCATGAGCGGTAGCTGTAGTGTATCCTTTTTGCATGGAAACTGAACTGCTTGTCATACGTTTTCTAAATCCTTTCCCCAAAAAAACTCTGAAGTGGTGAATCTCAAAAATCCGGATTTAAATTTGATCCGAAGTATCCTCCTCAAGTGTGAATACATTGGATTCATGATCCGTCTTTGGATTTCGCCGAAAAAACCGCAAGTGTCTGGTGTATTTACCGCTGAGGCACTAATTTGGACTCTGTTCAGAAATCAAATCAAATCGTAGGTTGGTATTTTGGGGAGGGGGTAAACCGTAGTACAAAGACCTCTTGGAGCAGAGAGACTCAACCCACATGTGATGCCAAGTCTGCTAACCAGGGCCACATTAGCGGGAGGCGAGTGCCCTCACCACTGCGACGCCATCCGTGGAATAAATTAAACAAGTATATAACAGAGAATTCAAGAAAATAAGTAAATGACCCAATCATTTTCGAAGAAAATAGCTATCGCTAAGACTGCAAATTGATTTTTTCATTCACAACTTCAGGAAAAGCGAAGGGGTGCTATTATGCGTGTCTTTTCGAGCTCAATTTTGTGTAACGGAGTGTAACAGTGTCAACCGATTTTATCCATACATAAAAATCATGCAC
>NC_090891.1:28925630-28930630 GCF_036669925.1 Montipora capricornis | reverse complement strand
CCTCAGTCAATGAGTCATGGATGATGTACTTTATTGTACTCTCTGTTGCGCCATCCTTTCCAATGGATAGTAGCATCTAAATTTCCAGAGCTTTAAAGAGATTAGTGTTGTCAATGGAAGCTAGATAATTGAATGTTAATTTCTTTAATAATAGATAAATTCCAACACCCAGTGATAACTGACAATATTATTTTAACATTACCCATGAAAGCCAAATTTAAACTCATTAAGACCTTTATGATGGAATGGGTATCAACCACCTTAACAGGGTTCTCATTAAGTGCCAGCAGCCGGCTAAAAAACCAGCTACTTTAAATTTAGAGCCGTCTACTTTTCGGTCATAAACTTGCTATAAACAAGTGGCACTCGCTTCTCCCGCCGCCTACTTTTATATTTAAGCCGTCTACTCCAAAACTTATTGAGAACCCTGCTTAACAGTCTGACAAGGTCAAACATACTCCCTACAGCTGTAGATTGTATTCAAATAATGAATTGTTTCCAGATCATGATCTTTGTTACAAACAAAGTGGTATTAACCCATTAACTCCTCGGAGTGAGACTTCATTAACCTGTTTTTAATTTACTCTGTCTAACGGCAGTCAATTTCATTTATCGACTGGCGGCATCCTAGGGTGCCTGAAAAGTAAATGGGTTAACATGCAAAATTGATGGTCATTGTTATGGAGATAGTAGTTAAAAAATATATCTGATTCATAGCTTGTATGAACATGTAAGTACTGTAAAGTAGAGATCAACATTAAGTACTGAAATTCAAATTCTGTTTCAAATCAATCGTCTGTTTTGATTATAATTTTCCAAGGTGGCAACAATCACTTGAAATGTGATCCTGTGTTGCTCACAACAATCATGCTGAAACTTAAGACTGTTAGAGGATTTTAGTGTCAACTGAAATTATTGAGAAGAAGAATCTAAGGGTATACCGGTACTTGACCTTTATTCTATCAGGCCTTCTG
Organism: Montipora capricornis; assembly: GCF_036669925.1. NCBI lineage: Eukaryota > Metazoa > Cnidaria > Anthozoa > Scleractinia > Acroporidae > Montipora > Montipora capricornis. The sequence continues at coordinate 28,929,656 of NC_090891.1, read as the reverse complement.
ATATTACGCGATGGTGCGATTTCGCACAATCGGCCTCAAATCGCATCCGATCGCACAATTCACGAAAAATCGCATAATTCACAAAAGGACGCACAAAATTCATAAAATGAAACATAAATCAACACGTTTCTTAGAAATTCCTGCATAAATACGCCATTTTTAAGATGATTTATCTTGGAAAAAGGCTAAAAAACCTTTGTCACCTTCGATTTCGTAAACATTCGAGGTTCAAGGCTTTATTTTTCATGTCGGGGACCTGGTACGAGTCTCCTTCTATTGGTGCAACACAAACATGCCCTTATATACACACCACTGAAATGACACAGTTGCCTTCTCGTAGAGAAGAGATTTGTGAAAAATAAGCGAAGTTGTAAGTTTTTCGGCAAAATGTAGTTTCTTTCGTTGAAAACTGATAAAAACTTATTCATGCATAAGTTTGTTGTGAAAACGCTCGCTTTTTCTTCGACGAAGAAGGAAGTTCCCACCTTCCGCCCAATCTCACAGCTCACGATCAAGCAAGAAACGCTCCATGTGGACGATGGACTGATGTTTTTCTGGTCGTGCAATATTAGGGCCTTTTATACGAGAGAAAATAAGCCGCGGTTTACTCTAGCCACGGTGTACAAAATACGCAAAAGGAACTATTTATACGAATATATATTCCCAGGTCAATATGAGCCGCGGCTTGAAAAAGACGTGAACGTAGATTTTGTACCATTTATACGGTACAGGGTGAACATTCGAGTCTTCTGTAAGCCGCGGCCAGAGAAACCCGCGGCTTATTTTCTCTCGTATAAATGGGGGTATGGCCCTATTGTGATTGACCATCTTCGGAAGTTCGTGGTTGACAAGCACCTTGATCATTCATTTGGCATTTTAGCTGTGTCCTTTCAACTTTTAACATGGTGCACCGGTAGTGCAGAAGACCTCATTTTTTTTATTTATCCCAACTAATGCCGATCGAGATGCGTAATTACTGTTCCTTTGTGTTCAAAATGTCTTTAGGGCAGCAAAAAAGTGTTTTTCGTACCCTGAAACCTTATAAAACAAGCTTAAAATTGCTGAGAAAAAAAATCGCATAATTTACATTATTTATCGCATAATTGGCCTTTTTAATCGCACAATCTGCCCTGAAAAAATCGCATAATTTGCATTTTTTAATCGCACCCTATCAGAAGGCCTGTTCTATAGTCAACAATTTTTTTTTTACCATGGTATTTGCCAACACAACAGCAGCAACACCTTTGATCTCCCTGCTCTGCGGCTTGACTTCAGCTAACATTCTCTCAAGAATTGATTTGATCCCATCCAGATACAATAGGAATGCTTTCTCCCAGATTTCAAAGTACATGATGGCCCAAGCTAAGAGAAGGCCTTTTTGGAGGAAAACAAATGAACAAGGGGAAGTTACATTTTTTCATTCTTGAAGTTACAAAATGAGCTCAACTATGTTAAATAATTATTACTATTTTAGCACCTACGTATAATTATTGACATAATAAGCACTACCTTATTCTTCTTGAGGTGAGGAATGAGTGAATTTTCCAACATCCAACTGTCATGCTGATGATTCATTCCTTCCTTTGGGCTTGTATAATTGAATCTGATGATTCGTCCTGCAATCCTAAAACAGGAATTTAAGGGCACTGTCACAGCAGTTTAAGTGAACATTCTCAGTTGCAACTCTTAAGTTGGTTCTGCAACTTGCACATGTAAAATTCCTTACGACATAAGGAGAAGATATCTAATAAATTGTAGCAGAACCAGGTATCCCTATTAAATGTATGAGTAAATTAAAAAATATATCATTTGAAGGTGATTCTTTTAAATCCATATGTTTAAATTTGAAATGTCAATCCATCTCCATCCTTGCCTGTTGGTAATCAAAAATAGCCTCAGTGATCTAATGATCTTCAGTAGCAAAATTATAATTGCATTTTAAATTTTTTTGGTCTCCACTGATACAAACAAATGTTGCCATGATGATTAATACCAGACTTTGATAGAGGGACTTTTGCGTGACCATGAAAAAGTGTTCGCAATTTGTTTCATGGACCAATGCTTGGCAAGATTAAAACAAAACTTCTCCTTATTCCTGCCAATGACACTCCTAATGTGGGCAGTAAACAGTTTGATTGCCCAATCACATTACTGCGTTTCAAATGATGTCAAAGCGAAATGCTGATTGCTTTCCAGGAACTTCCATAGAGAGATGATGTTGTTTGCATCCATGTTCTTTAAGCCTAGGAAAATTTGCGCTTGTTTGTTTTTGTTCAATATTTGCTACTTGCCTAACCTTGATATTTCGGGTGAGTTTGACGACAGCATCACTCCAGCTCGAGGAGCACTCATGCCCTCTTTGTTTGATCCTGAGAGTAAATGACCTTGCACTTGAAGAAGAAATTCAGCAAATGTTCTGTTAATTTCAGGGTCGTCTATGAATACAACACCATTGGTTGATGTCAGGCTCTGCTGCATTTTACTGAAAAAGTAATAGTCACTGCGGATAAATTGCAACAATTGAAACCAAGTTACATTATTGTAAAAGGAAGAGAACAAAAATCAGTGATAATCAACTGGGCACTTTCTAGTAATTTACAAATAAAACTGTCTTTGCAATGCCAATTAATTTTTTATTATTCCTATAGACATTGCACAAACACAAAAATACTGAAGCATGACTGTTAATCATGAAGGTAAGCTACATGTAACTAATTACGCAGAGGTGCCACAGAGAAGCTGGTTTCCACCACTAAGAAACATCATGTGGACTGCTTGGGATTACATGTCCAAGTGCTAGTAAATATAAGCTCATTGACTTTCCAACACATTTGGTATCGGAGAAAATCATGCCAAAAGAACTTTCAGCTGTTAAGTGGTCAAACATACCCAGTTATTAAGAGATGAACAATCATTGACGACACAAGAATTATGTAATTGCAGTCTGGCTGTGCTGATATGTCTGTCTTCTATATTAAAATAAGGATGAACAAAACAAATCACAGAAATTTGGGAATTTCAAACCAGATAAAAATCTAAATAAGAAAATGTTTCCAAGCAATATCCAAGTATGAGGTAAATCATCAAAACTTACTCCACACATCACTTGCAGATGCAGCATTCCGTAGTATCCTGCTCAGAGTAAATGAAGCTGCCATTTGAAATGGCAGGGCATTCTGCCCAAAAGAGCGTGACAAATTATGGAACCTTGAAAATTATTGAAGCAAAGAAAATACTCTAAGTTAGGATTTCTTACATAACAGCAGTCCTGATGCGACCAACCTCAAACCTTCCTATGATTCTTTTCTTTTTTTTTTTTTTTTAGGGTGATTTTCAAGTTACCTGAGATAGGCCTCTTTCAGGTATACATGTACAACGTTCAAGAGGTCACTGTTGATCACCATTGATCACCAGGTTAAACTGCCATAATTCTGGATCAGTGAGAAGAAATCTGTGCTCTTCAGCAGCAATTATTCTTTTCCTCCCCTGCATCAGATTGAAAAATGAAAACAAACTTGTTGGGGTTAAAGTGAAAAGTATTATTCTTCATTCAAAACACAGTATTACACTTACATAATTCTTCTTTTACTCATCATCATCCACTAATACTGTTAAATCATTTTAGATGGTCTGGAATAAATTTATTGAGAGTATTAATGTGCAGATGGTCACACAAAAACTTAGACTGTACTAAAGGCATAGACAAGAAAAAAAAGTTACTGTACTTTCCTATTCTTCATTTACCTGAGGAGACAACTTTCCCTCCAAGAAGAAAAGTACCCCCACCAAAAGCACTCCTGAGGGAGTCTATAAATCGTTGTTTGGAGTCAAAAGAGCTGATGTTAAGTGTGACTGTCCTGAAACTTGAAAAAAGGAAGTAAAATATAATGTCAAGCTGTGTTCAAAACACTTAAGAGGCCCTGACTGTAAATATCGAGAATCCGCCGACAGTTCCAAAATTTCATAATTTATTTTATTCTACCTAAAAGATCCTTTTGGTGAACTATTTTCAAAAATGGAAATAAA
>NC_090891.1:28913130-28920630 GCF_036669925.1 Montipora capricornis | reverse complement strand
TCGCGCTACATATTTGCTACACTACGTGTGCTACACTTGATATGCTTGCTACATTTGCTACACTACACGTGCTACACTTGCTACCCTTGCCACTACTCTTGCTATGCTTGCTACTTGCTACATTTGCTACACTTGCCATGCTTGCTACATTTGATGGCACAGTGATGAGAGCACTCGCCCCCCACCAGTGTGGCCCGGGTTCGATTCTCAGATCCGGCGTCATATGCGGTGTCTGACATTTGCAGACTGCAGACTGGCTACAAATAGCGCTGATCGATAAACAGTATTTAAGTCTAAACACCCATTTCAAATAGCGCTGATAAACAGTATTTAAGTCTAAAAACCCATTTTAAAACGGTTAGCTTTCTGAAAGCTAAACGTTTTAAAATGGGTTCTTGGGCTTAACCTGGAAGGACGTTCGCGCCCATTGCTACTGCGCATCTTTTCGCACATGTCACGCACACGTCATTCCATTCTCGTACCCAGAGCTGCGATCCTCTTGGCCAGCGCCACGGATCGAGAGCTCGGTTGGTACTTTAAGTAGTGTTATTAAAGTGTATCATAATAGTATGTAATTATATCATGGATGTATTAAAGCCTTAAATTGTTATATATAAAGGTATATACCAGTGAATTTCCATGTATACCCATATATATTCATGTATACCCATGTATATCCATGTATACCCATGTATGTCCATGTATACCTATGTATATTCATGTATACCCATATATATTCATGTATACCCATGTATATCCATGTATGCCCATCTATGTTCATGTATACCCATATATATTCATGTATACCCATGTATATCCATGTATGCCCATCTATGTTCATGTATACCCACATATATTCATGTATATCCATGTATATCCATGTATACCCATATATATTCATGTATACCCATGTTTATCCATGTATACCCATGAATGTCCATGTATACCTATGTATATCCATGTATACCCATATATATTCATGTATACCCATGTATATCCATGTATGCCCATGTATGTTCATGTATACCCATATATATTCATGTATACCCATGTATATCCATGTATGCCCATGTATGTTCATGTATACCCATATATACTCATGTATACCCATGTATATCCATGTATGCCCATGTATGTTCATGTATACCCATATATATTCATGTATACCCATGTATATCCATGTATGCCCATGTATGTTCATGTATACCCATATATACTCATGTATACCCATGTATATCCATGTATGCCCATGTATGTTCATGTATACCCATATATATTCATGTATACCCATGTATATCCATGTATGCCCATGTATGTTCATGTATACCCATATATATTCATGTATACCCATGTATATCCATGTATACCCATATATATTCATGTATACCCATGTATATCCATGTATACCCATGTATATCCATGTATACCCATGTATATCCATGTATGTCCATGTATACCCATATATATTCATGTATACCCATGTATATCCATGTATTTCCATGTATACCCATATATAATCATGTATACCCATGTATATCCCTGTATCCCCATGTATGTCCATATATACCCATGTATATCCATGCATAACCATGTATGTTCATGTATATCCATGTATAACCATGTATTTCCATGTATACCCATATATAATCATGTATACCCATGTATATCCATGTATACCCATGTATGTCCATGTATACCCATATATATTCATGTATACCCATGTATATCCATGTATGTCCATGTATACCCATATATATTTATGTATACCCATGTATATCCATGCATACCCATATATATTCATGTATACCCATGTAAATCAATGTATACCCATATATATTCATGTATACCCATGTATATCCATGTAAGCCCATGTATGTCCATGTATAACCATGTATGTCCATGTATACCCATGTATATCCATGTATAACCATGTATTTCCATGTATACCCATATATATTCATGTATACCCATGTATGCCCATGTATACCCATGTATATCCATGTATAACCATGTATGTCCATGTATACCCATGTATATCCATGTATAACCATGTATGTCCATGTATACCCATGTATGTCCATGTATACCCATCTACATCCATGTATAACCATGTATAGCCATGTATATGCATGTATATCCATGTATGCCCATGTATGTCCATGTATACCCATGTATATCCATGTATAACCATGTATGTCCATGTATACCCATGTATATCCATGTATAACCATGTATTTCCATGTATACCCATATATATTCATGTATACCCATGTATATCCATGTATAACCATGTATGTCCATGTATAGCTATGTATATCCATGTATACCCATATATACAAATACATGCATACGTATACATGTATACCCATGTATGTCCATGTATACCCATCTAAATTCATGTATAACCATGTATAGCCATGTATATCCATGTATATCCATGTATGCCCATGTATGTTCATGTATACCCATATATATCCATGTATAACCATGTATAGCTATGTATATCCATGTATACCCATGTATCTCTATGTGTACCCATGTAAATCTATGTATAACCTTGTATATCCATGTATACCCATGTATGTCCATGTATAACCATGTATACCCATGTATGTCCATGTATAACCATGTATACCCATGTATGTCCATGTATACCCATGTATATCCATGTATAACCATGTATAGCTATGTATATCCATGTATATCCATTTATATCCATCTATATCCATTTATATCCATGTACAGCAATGTATTTCCATGTATACATATGTTCAGCCGTGTATATCCATGTATATCCATGTACAGCCATCTCCTTGTATACCCATATATCTCTATGTATACCCATTTAAATGCATGTATAACCTTGTATATCCATGTATACCCATGTATATCCATGTATAGCCATGTATATTCATGTATACCCATGTATCTATATGTCTACCCATGTAAATCCATGTATAACGTGGTATATCTATGTATACCCATGTATGTCCATGTATACCCATGTATAACCATGTATGTCCATGTAGACCCATGTATATCCATGTATAACCATGTATAGCCATGTATATCCATGTACAGCAATGTATTTCCATTTTTATCCATCTTCAGCCATGTATATTCATGTATATCCATGTACAGCCATGTATATCCATGTATACCCATATATCTATAAGTATACCCATGTATATCCATGTATACCCATGTATATCCATGTATACCCATGTATATCCATGTATACCCATGTATACCCAAGTATACCCATGTATATCCATGTACAGCCATCTATTGCCATGTTTTTCCATGTATAGCCATGTATATCCCTGTAGAGCCATGTATATCCATGTAAAGCGATGCAGTTCCATGTATACCCATCTATATCAATGTATACCCATGTATGTCGATGTATACCCATGTGTACCCATGTATATTCATTTATACCCATGTATATCCATGTATACACATGTATATATATGTATACCCTTGTACAGTCATGTATTTCCATGTATATCCATGTACCGCAATGTATGCCCATGTATATCCATGTATACCCATGTATATACATGTATACCCATGTAGTATCATGTATGTCCATTTATATCCATGTATATCCATGTATACCCATGTATATCCATGTATACCCATCTATATCCTTGTTCAGCCACGTATTTCCATGTACACCCATGTATATCCATGTATAACCATGTATTTCCATGTACATCGATGTAGAGCCTTGTATATCCATGTATATCCGTGTACAGCCACGTATTTTCACGTATACTCATGTATATCCATGTATAACCATGTATGTCCATGTATACCCATGTATATCCATGTTTTGCCATGTATATCCATGTATACCCATGTACAGCCATGTATCTCCATGTATACCCATGTTTATCCATGCATACCCATGCATATCCATGTTTACCCATGTATATCCATGTACAGCCGTGTGCAACAGTGTGTATCCATGTATAGCCATGTATTACATGGATATGTATTCATGTATAACCATGTACAACCATGTTTATCCATGTATAGCTGTGTAGTATCATATATGTCCATATATTTCCATTTAAAACCATGTATTTTCATGCTGTCCTTGTATATCTATTTATAACCATATATATCTATGTATAGCCTCTTATTATCATATATATCATATATATGCATGTACACCCAAGTACATCTATGTATAGACGTGTATTACCCTGCATATAACCATAATTTCCTTTCTACAGGGGCGACCATTTGGAATGCGCTGCTAGACCAGCTAAATCAATTGCCTTCTATAAATGGTTTAAGAAAGCAAATAAAATCTTTCACGTTTGCATCGGCAAAAACTGATTAAATTAAGCACTTTTTGTAAAAAGTATGTTAAGGTCATTGATTTTTAAACTTAGGTATCTTTGTATATTATACACGGCTTTTAGGTAGAACAGATTTTCTATGTAAAATACGTATGTAAATTTGGTGAAATTACCGTGTTTAACTAACGTTTTCCTATCCTATCTATCTATCTATCTATCTATCTATCTATCTATATCTGATATACTTAACCATGCGATCTTGATAAAGAAATTAGAATACTTTGGCTTTGATCATTCAGCAGTTGCCATTTTCCATTCGTATTTGTCAAATCGCAACCAACAGTTTAGTGTGAATGGAACATCTTCTAAGCTCCTATAGATATTTCGTGTGGCGTACCACAAGGCTCAATATTACGACCCCTTTTATTTTTAATGTATATAAATATTTCTTCGGCGAAATGTGACGCGTGAGTATTTTTCCAAAATAAGCAATAAACATAAGCACAAAGTTAACAAGTAAATAAAAGTTTGGGAATGACTGTATTTTCTCCTGTAAACTTTATAGGGAGCTTCAAACTTTACCAACATTTGTCCAAGGACAACAACTAATAACGTCTTATTAAGCATGTCGAAAGCATTTATAATGTCGGAAACAGGATAATTGGTATTGATTAAGGTAATGTTATGTAATGATAATGATATATCTGCCCGGAAATCGCGCGTATCTATCTGTCTGCTTCAATTATTAAGTTTGTTTATCTTTTGTCCCGAAAATCCTTATAGCCAATAGCCAATCAGTTTACGTTTGATCAATGTATGTCTATAAGATAAGAGAACAATGGGTTGTAGTTTAGTCAGTCAGAGACATGAACTTATGGTGTACGCCATCGGAGAAATTGTAAAAGAATCGAGGAAAGCGACAGTGTGGGTTCCTTACTTATTCCCCATAACAAAAACCTAAGTTTTCGGGTGCTTAGTATAATTGCTTTTAAACCAAAACGGTTATCGACACTGGGCATCAGCTTTGACCATAGATCGTGGGCATTTAAGCCCTTGCTTACCCCCACCCCCCTCCTCCTCAACAAGATTCAAGATTCAAGAGTTGAAGCCAGATCGCGAGCCCAAAAAAATATTCCAAGAAGAAATTTATTATGTTCACCTCCACCCACACACGCAGAGACGGATTTCTAAGTTTTGCCACTACTTAAAATTTTATTGACATCATTCATTCAACGGAAAATATAGCCATTACCGAAGGAACTACGCCCGTAAAATAACACCTTTTTTGTAGTGAGATAATAAATCTCTTATTCGATGGTCTAACATATAAGGCCATTCTCTCCGTTGAGCATTGTCCGACCGACCCCAATTTTTGGAATTTTCAAAAAAAAAAAAAGGGTAACGGTGTTTTAATGTTGCATAGGTGTTTTAATGTTGCATAGGAGTTTCAGGGGTTGATCCTTTTTCCCACGCTGTCTTAAGTTTTGTTTGTTTTCCGGGCTCCACAGCTATAATGCTGGGGTAGCGGGACTCCGATTCCGAGACTGCCCGGGAAACGCATTTGACGCTAAACGAAAAAAAAAAGGAGAATGGGCTAATACTCGCGGACATTTTGCTCACTGCTCGCAAAATGCTTTGCAACTCTCAAAATATCCGCGCGTATTATATGTTAAACCATCGAATAAGATGTATTTAGCACGCCGACTGAAAAACAACAAAATATACCAGCAAAAGCTCGAGAATGAGCAAGAGTAGAATCTTCTCTCAATGCAGCAAAGCACAAGGAATAAATCTGGAAACAAACAAAAATAAGATACGAGAATGCGTTGATCGAGCCGTGTCTCCAAAGCTGCGATTGCTAATTCTGCTGTCGTACTTAGCATCATCAGCAGAATAGCGCACGATTGCAAATTTGTTTGGTGTATCTCCACCTTTTGTTTGCACTTGTGTTAAAGTGTGTGCTGCAATTGTCAACAAAAGGAAGTCGCGTTTTATCCCGTTCCCTAAAGGAAAATATTTTAATGAATTCATGCGCATTTACAAAGACAGATTGGGATTTCAAATGTGTGCTGATACGATGGACGGTACTCATATTCTTGTAATTGCCCCACCGACCGACCATGACGACTTCGTGGATCTCAAATGCTACCACATCATTCTTATGCAAACAGTTGTTGACTATGAAATGATATATGAATCTGGTGAACTGCGGATGTGAAATCAAGTGAAACTATGATCCTCGCAGTTATGAACGCAATTTTAGCAATTGCGTAGGGATGAGCGCGCATGGGTGTGTATGAATATAAATGGGTATCCATGGGTATAAATGGCTTAAGGCTTTACATGAATATACATGGTATACATAAGCATGCATAGATATACATGGCTGTACAAGGATATACGTGGCTGTACATGGACAGAAAAGGATATACATGGGTATACATCGGTATACATGGATATACATAGGCATATATGGGTGTACATGGCTGTACATGGATATACATGGATGTACACGGATAAAAATACCTGTACATGGATATACAGAGCTGTATATGGTTATACATGGATGTACATGGATAGACATGGGTATACATGGCTGTACATGGATATACATGCCTTTACATGGAAATACATGGGTATACATGAATATCCATGGGCATATATGGATATACATGGTTGTACATGGATATACATGCCTGTATGTGGATATACACGGGTATACATGGATATACATGGCTGTACATGGATATACATTCGTATACATGGAAATACATGGCTGTACCTGGATATACTTGGATATACATGACTGTACATGGGCATACATGGTTATACATGAGTATACATAGAAATGCATGGGTATACATGGATATACATGGCTGTACATGGATATACACGATAATATGTGGGTATACATAGGTATACATGGACATACATGGCTGTATATGGATATTCATGGATATACATGGATATACATGGATATACATGGCTGAACATGGGTATACATGGATATACATGGCTGTACTTGGATATCCATCATAATACATGCGTATACATAGGTATACATAGACATACATGTCTGTATATGGATATTCATGGATATACACGGGTGTACATGGATATACATGGATACACATGGACATACATGGCTGTAGATGGGCATACATGGGTATACATTCGTATACATGGA
>NC_090891.1:28865630-28888130 GCF_036669925.1 Montipora capricornis | reverse complement strand
CATTCGAAACTAATGAGAAAAAGCTTGAATAATATAATGAGATCGACAGAGCTGAAAAACGACTGCGCAAGTCAATTCCATGAAACGCAGGCTCAAGGGCGCGGTCATTCAAAAAGACTATTTGTTCGCCGGAAAATGACAGCCGTTGATTAAATTTAAAAAATAAGGTCGCTATTTGAAAGATAAGGATTTTGTTACAATTTTTGACGAGTTTTGATGTTTCTCCAAAAATTGAAGTGGTGTAGAAATTGTGTAAAAATTGTTTTCGCGCGGTAAATGCACCTTTCGTGTGACTATACGGTGAATGGAAGTAAACGAGCGCTGCAATGCTTACTTTTTTGACAGTGTTTCTCATACGGTTTTTGCAAGTTGTTGGTTTTCTGGGAGGACCAGAAATTCCCATAAACCCTGTTTTGGCGATGTTCGGCCGTTGGAATTGGTGAGAGCTTCGAACTTATCGGTGGAGACTAGTTCGCAGAGTGGTTGCGATACACGACAATGCCCCTTTGTCTGTGTTGGTAAAGACACTTTAAAAAACGTTATGACGTTCCAGATACTCTCTATAATATTCTGAACAACAAAGGAAGACAACTTGTGAATTATATACCGGGTAGTGAATGGTGACACGCTTACAAAAGATATTTTGGCAAGCAAGCTGAAAGTGATATTAAAATGGAGTATGCAAAGATGCAAGAAGGCAAATTGAGCTCCACGTTTCCCCAAATTTTAATACGAATTTATAATTATCATGAAAGCAAAATACATCTTTCGCTCTTCACACTGCATCTTTTGTTAAATTTATAGAAGAGCGATGAAAGCCGGCCCCAACAGAAACTGAGATAAATCGGTGAAAAGATTATACACTGTTAGATATACAGAGAGCTGGCCAAAAAGTGCTTCACCCTAACATTAAACAGCTCAGAGAAAATTAATTTGCCCCTTGATTTGCTTGCCTTTTAAAATAGAAATTCATCAGATCTTAACCTGATCAAGAGACACCACTAAATGTTTTTTTTTTTCAGAAAGTAAATCCTTTTTTTTCCATATTTAACAATTGACAAGAAACTACAAAAAATTTACAAGGATCAGTTCAGCAACACAGTGCATATTGCAAAACTGATCTAACCTTGAGACATTTCACACACGCATGCTACATTGTACTTGATGAGTTTGAACAAAATCTCTAGCAGGGATGCCAACCTCTGGAGATCTAAAATCTGGAGATATTTTCCATCTGGTCTCCCCAACCCCCCCCCCCCCCCCTCAACGATTAACTCACCCATTCCCCCTTCCCCCCAAAAAATGCACTCACCTACCCCTTCCCCCCCAGCAGTCCTTCAGAATACAAGAAGAATATATTTTGAACAGGAAATGTGCGCGAAACCAGCGCACTTATGTCGATAATATTTATTGGTTAAACGGAAAAATCTGATCAATCAATCGTTTATACGGCTGTGATAACAAACAGAGCTTTGTTTTGTTCAGAGATGAAGAAATGCATCAACAAACAATGAAACGAGTTTGAAAAAATCAAATTTTTTAACTTGGGGATACAATTTGAGCCTCCAATGTTGCAAAGTCTCCAGAGTCGGTTTTATCCGGGAGATTTGATGACCCGTACGGGAGACCGGGAGATTCCTTCCGTATCCGGGAGACTCCCGGATAATGCGGGAGAGTTGGCATGTATGCTTTAGAGCATAGACAACTAGGAAACATCCCTGAAAGGGGCATTCCACAAAATTAATATTTTCAGCTGTACAGCAAGAAGTTCACTCTAGCATTATCTGCCGACTGGCCTAGGTGGTATTATCCTAAAAAGATGATTGTATATTAAGTAGATGGAATCCAGTCATCAGTATAATACACATATGCAAGGGCTATTCCATGTGGGTCCCAATGCTTAAGAAGATGTTTGTTCTTAATTTTTATTTTTTCTTTGACAAATTGTCATTGAAGGTGTTTGGAGGTGTTCTGGCATGTAAACTAAAACCATTTTCAACGTCACTACATGTATCTGAAGCATTACTGGGTTGGCAACCATCAGATCAAAAGCATTCGCAAAGTTTGCGTGCAGGTGCAAACAACATGCATTTGTGATCTTTTTGCTTGAATATGTTGTCCCTATTTTGTTTTATAAGTACAAAATTTTAGTTAAAGAAGTGGCATCTTAAAGTTCTGTGCTGGTCCAAAAAGTTGATAACTGAAAAAAGGTTAAGGACTGGTATTCAGTTCTAAGAAGAAACTGAAAAGTTTGACAATGTGAAGAGTACTAAAGAAACTGCTTAAAACTCAACAGCATTGTCTGGATTTCTCAGTGACTTTATCCAGTCTTTTGTTCCACACTACCAACATGGACAAAGTGAACTCAATAAGATTATTGTGGTTTATTGCTGAGGGAAAAAAATGCTGAATTTCTTCTCGCTCCTTTTAGAGCTAATATTTCACAAAACTGCCGCAAATAATACCAGGTGGATCCATCTCCCTAAGGACAAAAAACGAAAATGAATGTTATTGTGCATGAGATGCATATTACAATGCTACAATCTACAATATCATAATAATATTATTATTTTCCTAGACACAGGAAACTGCACATATCAGTTTTTATGGGGGCTGTGAAAATTAGTACAAAAAGTCATTCTTATTACACAACCAAGACAAAGAAAACATGATGAGCTAACCATATAGACATACTATAAACCACACATAAACCAATGATCCTCATCTGTTTGCCTTAACACATGTTCTTAGATTTGAGTCTAACCATAATTTTGCCTTGGACCTTGGGTTGAACATAGATTTACAAATAATGGCCAGTCAAGGGGGAAAGCAAAATACCATCTTCCAAGTTTTGACATAGATGTTGACACCAAGTGTGTTGCATTATTACAATAATGATAAATCATTATTATTTGGAGATTGTGGAACCTAGACTACAATTAAGTCGCTCGGGTGCCACTTTCAAGCAGTATTTCCCAGTCAATAATCCTAGGATTAACAGGAAGCAGGGCCTGGACATTGCACTTTTATTTAGCAAATTGTTCTTTTCCTCATATATGGATGTTCCATTAATTAACAGGCCAACAGTTTCCCAAACATGGGTGTATCAGTTGATTGCACAGGGTATTTTGGTGGGCAAGTATTTATGATTCTGTAATTAAGCCTCACTATGGCAATAAACAATGTTATTGATCACACTTCTGAGCAACTAGAACTTCTTCTGAGTGTAATCTCAGAGGCCAGTCTTGCAACCAATATACCTTTTCATTGAAGAAATGCCCTAAGACAGGGACAAAGAACTTCAATATTTACTATGTAGTCCTGGCCAGTACTTGTGTTCATTCCAACTTCACAAGTTGACAAGGTGTTTTCTTTTAGACAGCTGCCTTTATGGGGGCAGTCAGGAGGTTAACTGGCTATTGCAGAGTGGCAGCACTCTAAATGAACTGCTTCCTTGGTTCAAAGAGGAGGTTGACAACTTTCAAATAATGCTCTTAGAATATGTTACGTTTAATTAACGCATTGTAAATATGATTGATTGTAAAGGTGATTTCAGAAAACCCTGCCCAAATTATCTTGTTGATGAAAACTGTAGAGATTGCATGGACAATATCCTAGTGTGCAAAGTTGACCAAACGTTGTGAACACTTCATGCTTCAAAAACAAATATGGAACACTCACCGTAGCCTCCGTTAGTTTCTGCAGCGCATATTCCCAAAAATTTGGGTTTGGATCTCATGGCCCAAAAATTCCACACAAATATGTTACACAGATCTGATGTGTCTCCTTAAATTAAATCACCATGATCTCACTTCCAAAATTCACACCGTCAAGAGTTATAAAGTGACACAGGCAGATGACGAGATCAAACGATCGAAATGCATACTTTGCGTTCATTTGCATGATTTGTGCTCCCTATGTGGCGCATGCGCAGTCGTTTTTCAGCTCTGTCAATGAGATCAAAAATACAGAACAATATGGCGAGGCGGCTGGTATTACCGACCAGCGGTTGAAGAGAAAATTGGTTTGCTTGACCGGTTTTCATTTTTGTGGGCTCAAATGCGTGATTTCAGTGCAAGTAATTGAGTAGGGTGCGATTCCTTAGCATATCCTGAAGCGTTGTTTGGGTTGAAAGAAGGACGTGGTTATGACTTAAATTGCTTTTTGTTGGCTCAAGGAGCTGTTTTTGCTACTGTGCACAACGGTGCAAAGTGTTCAATGAACTGCATTTATTTGCGTTGCATTACACATACATCCCCAGAATTTACAAATGTTTAGAAGAGTTCAAAAACCAATGGGAAAGCCATCCCTTATCCTCCGAAGGAAACCATTCTCCACCACTGTTATATACATCTGGTATGCTTGGGAATGAGCAGTCTAGTTATGCTGAAGTGGCGAGTGTATTTGATACCGATAGCACACATGAATATGGATTTGATCCATCAGGACCATTCCCTGCAGAGGAGGAAGACTACCCGCGGGTAGTTCCAACTGTGCTATCCAACCTAATTCTGTAAGTTCCACTACTAGACAAGCACATTCTCGTCAATGTTCATGACACATTTCTTATAATACTAGTTTGGAGAAATATCTGGAACATCTGATCTTTGGTAATCATTTTCCCTATACTGATGACCTGCATTTTGCATTATTAATAAAGACGTGTTATTTTGAGGAAAAATTTTCCATTTAAATGAAACCTCAACTATTACCAGACTGGGTGGTTAAACAAATGTAAATGAGAGCATCATTTGTCTTTAATTTATGGTCATTTCCCAATTATCTGCATTTAAAACAGCCATGAACTCTTCTCTGAACTCACAGAAGCTTGAATGGGTGCTTGGTACCGGTAGTTCTAACGTGTAGCTACATGTGTGAGCAACTGGCCGTCTTTGAAAACCTTCATTATTAATTTTGTGAAAGAAATTGTCAGCGTATCAGTAACAAAAACATCTGATGATGTAGTAAATCTCAAAAAAGTGGCAAGTCTGGCACTCCCAATGCACCCTAGCCAGACAAAGTCCCTTTAGTCGGAGATCATTTTGGAAATATTAATATTAGAGCCTCACACTTCCTGACATTGCTAGTTTTTAGAAACTATAATCTACCATAAATGTAACGTTCTCACTAAGTCCTACAAACCTTAGATTTAAATCAGGCCAAATGATTATTTTGTGGATCCTTCCGTTAACTTTTTTTGGTATTTCTTGTCAATATGAGAGTTCGGGAGTGGAATTAGATTGCGCTTGAAAACTTGAATGCCTCAGCATTTCTGTTTATACTCAAGAACTAAATCGTGATATGGGGATCGGCTTGGTCAAAAGATTTTCAAGGATTACCTTAGCAATTTTGTGAAATCAAAAGAAATTTAAGTAGTGCACCCCTTGGTCAAAATAACGTTCGACGCAGAGCCATCTAAGCAGATATATTTGCTTCTACATATCAGTGATGGTGTGACACTTTGTGGGTCACATTGTCACACAACCATTTGTTTGCAGTTACGAGATAGAAATTTACATTTTTAAGAGGGTACTAACTGCTGTAAACTTAGCTTTGTTGCTAAGGGAATTTTTAGGTTTTCAAACCCTGTTTTGCAAATGCAGTATTTTCAGTGAGGTGCACAAGGGTGAATGAACTTTTAAAATGGGCAGTGCACTTTGCAACTTAGTCACTCACACGTACAAGAAGCACTTTCCTGCAATTATTCTCTTATTTGAAAATTATTATTATGTAGCAGTTTAACAGTGCTACCTGAGCCAAGGGAGATCTAGGCACTCCAAAAGGGCCCTTGTAAGATTTGCTGTCCAAGCCTTGACATGGATTTATATGTGCAGTTTAAAAAGTCAGAGGACAGATAACATTTGGATGCTTAAAAGTAAAATGTGTTTAAATGTTCCAGGTATTTCCATATCATTTGAATGTGAATGCTACGTTGTAATGCAAATACAATACACAAAGAATCTTACCCCCAGGAGATTTGAATTGGGTACAACATTGAGTTAGCCAATTTGACAAAGAACTATAACAATTAGCTCTCTCCATTTACAAAATTTACACAGGTTGCCCATAAATTATTATTACAACATTAAAGGTAGTTTATACAAATTTTGCCATGTTATTTACAAGAATTTTCAAGAAAGTACAAGTTGATATTTTGGAAGTCATCATACCTAAAAATTGTGTGAAATGCTACCGGTAATTAAAATAATAATTATGACATAACCAGGTGAAACATTTGTGACTGCAGTCAATAATGTGAATACATTAAAGTTAACAACTATAGCATGCAAAGAATGATTATTATATCCTTAACTTTAAATGTATCAGTTGTACTCAATCTGTTGAACAGGATATCCATTCAGTTGCAATATTTAGACAGTCTGATAAATAAGCAATACAGGTGTACATACCAGCGATTAAGGAAATCAGTATTAGGCAAAATGGGGTAAAAAAAAAGGGCTTTTTAAAATAGGATTTTAGATATACTGTTTCGAAGAGAAAGAGGAAGGTCATTCCAAAAGTATTTTCCAATAACAGATGAGCAGAATTGTCATATATCGGTTATAGCATAAGGAAGGAAGGAAGGAATAAATGCTGCAATGATGCATCCTGAGTTGAATATGATTTTACATTGCTTAGAAACCAAAGATAATCATACATAAATAAATGTGTACATTTTAATGATAATTATTGTGAAATTTCAATAGACTTAAGGAAAGATAATGTGGGGTAATATAATCTTATAGGGGAACAGCGTCACATTTGACAGGTCACTTCTTGCAGGTCATTGTTTTACCTTTTGGAAAGTAACGGTAACCCCAACCCTCAATTTGGCTAACCCTAGGCCCAAGGTTGGTTTTTAGGCCTATATGGTTAGCCAAATTGAGGGTTTTGGGTTACCGGTACTTTTCGAAATGTAAAACAATTACCTGCAACGAGTGACCGGTCAAATGTGACCTGTGTTTTAGACAGGTCCTAGGGGAATGTCATTTGATGATTCTAATAACTTTTTAATTATCCCACAATGTGTGATGAATATAAATACAGCTTTTGGTCATGCACAACCTGTGACTGGAATAAACTTCCCAGTTATGTACTCAGCCTTGATGATAACAATGCTATTAAAGTGAAACTACTGCACTAACCAGTCCCTACCGACCACCTGTGTTACGTCTTTTTAAGATTTTGCAGAATCTAGTATGAAGATACATGTAGATATGCAGCCATTTAGTGAATATGGGTGAATAAGCAAATCATAGATATTGATTAGCGCATTGATTCCGGGGGGAGGTGGGAGGGGGGGGGGGGGTTCCCCATTGACGAGTAAAATCGTCCGGTTTAGGCTGGTTTGGGTGTCACAGGGTTAGACAATGTTCGCTGACATAATGCTTAACCTTAATTATGATCTTAATACACTTGTCACAAATATAATGAATATGATGATGCCAGGAAAGGTGATGGTCAATTCACATAGTGACATATCCAAATATCTTAAGAATGAAACTTGTTCAAGGCATTGACCAGCTAAAGTAAGGTGAATTTACTTTCTCATGAGGTTGGAAGATAAAATATTGAGTTTTATTTAAATTTCAAGTTAACTTGTTGGCACGAAGCAAGTGATAAACATTTTATGGGCGGCTATTGTCATAAATGTGCCAACCAAACCCTCATTGGCTGTCGAAACAAAAGGTCTTTTGTTCCTGTGGTTTGAAAATTTGAATAACAAAAGCAATGTTTGTAAACAGATATCTTCCCTGTAATTAAGCATTGCCATTTAAATATTGCTATTTTGTTCCTACTTTTAGGCTAAAAAAAACCCGATTTTCTTGTTTTGTGACCCTTTTATCCACCTGACACCATGTAAATAGCAATTTGTTGAAATTACCGTATACATTACATGGAATGAAACGCATGCATGCCAAAACACTAAAATTTATACAGATGACCTTCTAATTCACATTAACTCTGAACTACCAAATGTTATGGGCGGTCGTCACTGCCAAAAATACGAAGTATGTCAAAGGAATATAGCAATGTCAATTGGTTCATTGGCGCAGTGCAGAAGAGACTAAATGAGTTAGAAATGATGCAGCCTAAATACAAGTACTCGTGTTGCCTTTTATCAAATGATTCACTCAAAAAGTAAACGAACTAGGAAGATATTAAATTGTCTAGTCATTTCTGTTAAACCGTTTCAGATTACATTGAATCATTTGCCGATACTTTGAACCACTTGTGTTTTTTTTTCTTTAATTCATTTCACATCAAGGTAAACCATTTGTCTTTTGCATAAACCACTTCATGTTAGGTGGATTTATATACATACCATATGAGTCATTTGTTGTTTCGATAAAGCATTTGTAATTACACTAAATCAATTGACCTTTCGTTAAAGCGATTCATATTACACTGAACATCGATGGACTGAACCACGTCAAGTTAAGATAAGCCATTTATTAACATCACACCGGACCGTTTGGTGACACACTATACCAGTTCGTGTTTGGAAGATGAACCGATCTTTATTTCCATAGAACGGTTTTAGTTAGTCTCTTCCGTTTTAACAGAAATGACTAGACAATTTAATATCTTCCTAGTTCGTTTACTTTTTGAGTGAACCATTTGACAAAAGGCAACACGAGTACTTGTATTTAGGCTGCATCATTTCTAACTCATTTAGTCTCTTCTGCACTGCGCCAATGAACCAATTGACATTGCTATATTCCTTTGACATACTTCGTATTTTTGGCGGTGACGACCGCCCATAACATTTGGTAGTTCAGAGTTAATGTGAATTAGAAGTTCATCTGTATAAATTTTAGTGTTTTGGCATGCATGCGTTTCATTCCATGTAATGTATACGGTAATTTCAACAAATTGCTATTTACATGGTGTCAGGTGGATAAAAGGGTCACAAAACAAGAAAATCGGTTTTTTTTAGCCTAAAAGTAGGAACAAAATAGCAATATTTAAATGGCAATGCTTAATTACAGGGAAGATATCTGTTTACAAACATTGCTTTTGTTATTCAAATTTTCAAACCACAGGAACAAAAGACCTTTTGTTTCGACAGCCAATGAGGGTTTGGTTGGCACATTTATGACAATAGCCGATGTCAACGATATCTTCCCTATAGTCAACATTGCAAGGTTCAAAATAATTGTCTTGTCAACGTGAAAAAAAATTTCCCAGAAAAACAATTGAATTTTAAAGACACAGAAAAATAGGAAATAATGTAACTTGCAAGCACTTCATCAACTACCTACTGTGCAGCTTCCTACAGTTCCCCTATTATCTAACCGCTGATTTCAATCCATGGCGTTATAGTAAAACCTCCACACAAGTTGCTTAGTAGTTGAAACTACAGTCTGACAAAATTCGTTGGAACAGTAGACGACTATGCAGATCTGACGCTTTCGCAGCTCACTCTTCCCTCACAATGTTGTTTTAACGCGAGTTTCTCAGCCCATTTGCCAAAACAACATTGTGGGAGGGCAAGGTATTGTAAAGTGTTTCAACAATTTTGTCCGGGACTGTAGTAATTAAAATTTAGGAACTGGTGAAGAAGAGGATGTTAATAACACTGGCATTTCTTATAAGGTTTTTTCTGTTGACAAGAAGGAAAGTAAAATACATTAATTTTTGAAAGAACATTTAATAGGCTGAGGTTGCTTATGTTAGCTTGAGATTATACACAAAACGAAAGGAATAGCGAACCCATGTTACCTTAGCAGACTTGAACTGACACTGCGGCCTCGGCTGAACTCCCACCTCAATCTATCTATGTGCATGAAGCCCCCGATGAAAATCCGATCACGCAAGAGCGAAAGACTGTAAAGAGGTTTTACCACTGAAATACTGCTATTCCGAAAGAAAAAAAGGTGTACACGATGCTGTTGCTATAAAAAAATTCCTGGAGCAAGCAATGCCAGAAGACGACCACAAGACATCTTCGGCCGCTATTTTGTTTGTTATTTCGCTCGTGCGCGTGTCAAAAAAGCCTGGGCACAAGCAAATTATCAACCAATCAGACAAAAGTCCCCCTTGCTACGTGTAGCAGCAAGGGGGACTTTTGTCTGATTGGTTGATAATTTTGCTTGTGCCCAGGCTTTTTTGACACGCGCGCGAGCAAAATAATTAAAATGGCGGCCGAAGATGTCTTGTTCCATTACTTGCTCTAGGAATATTTGTTAGCAACGGCATCGTGTACACGTGTTTTTTCTTTCGGAATAGCGGTATTTTCAGTGGTAAAACTTCTTTACAGTCTTTCGCTCTTGCGTGATCGAATTTTCGTCGGTGGCTTCATGCATAATTGGGCAGATTTCCGAGTAAATGTTGTCATAGATCGATTGAGTGGGAGTTCAGCCGAGACCGCCCTGTCAGTTTAAGTCTGCTGAGGTAAGATGAGTTCGTTATTCCTTTCGTTTTGTATATAATCTCAAGCTAACATAAGCAAGCACAGCCTATTGAATGTTCTTTTAAAAATTAATGTATTTTACTTTCCTTCTTGTCAACAGAAAAAAACTTTATAAGAAATGCCATCGTTATTATCGTCCTCTTCTTCCCCAGTTCCTAAATTTTAATTACTAGTTTGAACTAGCAACTTGTGTGGAGGTTTTACTATAACGCCATGGATTGAAATCTGGGGTTAAATAATAGGGGAATAATAGGGGAACTGTAGGAAGCTGCACAGTAGATAGTTGATGAAGGTGCAGGCGAGCTATTGCTATTTCCTATTTTTCTGTGTCTTTAAAGTTCGATTGTTTTTCAGGGAAATTTTCCTATTTTTCGTGCTCATGGCTGGAGAAAAATGTAGTAAGCTTGTGCTGCATGTTGACAAAACAATTATTTTGAACCTCACGATGATGACTATAATGATGCATGTCCATTTAAAAACTGCTATTTTATTCCTACTTTTAGATTTTCTTATTTTGTGACCTTTTTATCCACTTGACACCTCCTTTTATCCACTTGACACGCTGTAAATAGAAAGTACTTAAAATTACTGTATACATTATGTGGAGGGGAAACCTCTGCAATGCAGCATGCCAAAACACTATAATTTATACAGATGAACTTCTAATTCACATTAACTTTGAACCGCCAAATATTTAGGACTTGCTTTGTGCCAACAAGTCAACTTGAAATTCAAATAAAACTCAATATTTTATCTTCCAACCTCATCAGAAAGTAAATTCAACTTACTTAAGCTGGTCAATGCCTTGAACAAGTTTCAATCTTAAGATATTTGGGTAAAGTCACTATGTGAATTGACCATCACCTTTCCTGGCATCATGATATTCATTATACATGTATTGTGACAATTGCATTACATCATAGTTAAGGTTAAGCATTATCTCAGTGAACATTGTCTAATCAATATCTATTATTCGCTTATTTACCCACATTCACTAAATGGCTGCAATATCTACATGTATCTTCATACTAGATTCTGCAAAACCTTGAAAAGGTATAAGGCAGGTGGTCGGTAGGGACTGGTTAGTGCAGTAGTTTCACTTTAAAAGCATTGTTATCATCAAGGCTGAGTACATCAGGGGGAAGTTCATGCCAATCACAGATTGTGCATGACCAAAAGTTGTATTTATATTCATCACACATTGTGGGGTAATTAAAAAGTTATTAGAATCATCAATGACGTTTGCCTACTGCGGGTCTAAAACACAGGTCACATTTGACCAGTCGCTCGTTGCAGATCATTGTTTTACCTTTTTGAAAGTGCCCCCAAACCCTTAATTTGGCTAACCCTAGGCCTAAAAACCCACCTTACGCCTGGGGTTTGCCAAGTTGAGGGTTAGGAGGTAAAACAATGA
Source organism: Montipora capricornis (assembly GCF_036669925.1). Classification (NCBI taxonomy): domain Eukaryota; kingdom Metazoa; phylum Cnidaria; class Anthozoa; order Scleractinia; family Acroporidae; genus Montipora; species Montipora capricornis. Next base: position 28,876,299 of record NC_090891.1, on the reverse strand, counting down.
GCTGCAATGAGTGACCTGTGGGATGTGACTTGTGTTTAAGACCTGCTGTTCCCCTAAAAGATTATATTACCTCACATTATCTTTCGTTAGGTCTATTGAAATTTCACGACAATTAATGTTGAAATGAACATAATTAGTTAATAATATGTATGATTATCTTGGGTTTCTAAGCAATATAAAATAATAACCAACTCAGGATGTGTCTTTGCAGCATTTATTCCTTCCTTCCTTATGCTACAACCGATATACGACAAATCTGTTATTGGAAAATGACCTTCTTCTTTCTCTTCAAAACACAATATCTAAAATCCTGTTTTAAAAAGCAGTTTTTTAATTCTATTTTGCCTAATACTGATTTCTTTACTCACTGGTATGTACACCTGTATTGCTTATTTATCAGACTAAGGGCGCTTTCCTTTTGTCAGAACTGGCCGGCCGGACCTGTCATTTTGCAAAGAAAATGCAACAATTTGAAGGAACACTTGCACGATAATCCCTCACATTCTTATGGAAAAGTATGTATCATCCTCGAGGTTTGTTAATTTGAAGGCGTTGTAGAGTTATTCCTCCCAAATGCCCGGTCTGGCCGGTCAGTTCTGTCAAATGGAAAGCGCCCTAAGTATTGCAACTGAATGGATATCCTGTTCAATACGTTGAGTACAACTGGTACATTTAACCCATTGACTCCCAGGGGCTCCCCATTGATGAGTAAAATCGTCTGGCGTTAGACAGAGTAAAATACTAAGTCTGGCCGGTTTGGATGTCAATGGGTTAAGTTAAAAATATAATGATCATTCTTTGCCTGAGATACATGTAGTTGTTAACTTTAATGTATTCACATTATTGATTGCAGTCACAAATGTTTCACCTGGTGATGTCACAATTACTATTTTAATGAAGCATTTCACACAACTTTTAGGTATAATGACCTCCAAAAAAATAACTTGCACTTTCTTGAAAATTCTTGTAAATAAGATGACAAAATTTGTATAAACTACCTTTAATGTTACAATACTAATTTATGGGCAACCTATGTAAATTTTGTAACAACTGGAGAGAGCTTAAGTGTATACCGTAATTGTCACAGGTAGTTATTAACCTAAACACATAGACCAAATTGGCTAACTCAGTGTTGTACCCAATTCAAATTTCCTGGGGGTAAGATTCTTTGTGTTTTGTATTTGCATTATAATGTAGCATTCACATTCAAATGGTATGGAAATTCCTGGAACATTTTTAATAAATTTTACTTTTTAAGCCTCCAAAAGTTGTCTGTCCTCTGACTTTTTAAACTGTACATGTATATGAATCCACTGTATGTCAAGGCTTGGACTGCAAATCTCACAAGGATCCTTTTGGAGTGCCTAGATCTCTCTTGGCTGAGGTAGTACAATTAAACTGCTACATAATTATATATTTTTAATAAGAGAACAATTATCTCTTATTAAAAATTATATAATTCTACAGGAAAGTGGTTCTTGTACTTGTTAGTGACTGAGTTGCACAGTGCAATGCCCATTTTTAAAGTTTGTTCACCCTTGTGCACCTCACTGAAAATACTTCATTTGCAAAACAGGGTTTGAAAACCTGGAAAAATTCTCTTAGCAACAATCCTAACTTTGCAGCTACGTTAGTCCCCACTTAAAAATTTAAATTTCTATCTCGTAACTGCAAGCAAACGGTTGTGTGACATGTGATCCACTAAGTGTCACGCCATCACTGATATGTAGAAGCAAATATGTCTGCTTAGATGGCCCTGCTTCGAATGTTATTTTGACCAACGGGTGCACTACTTAAATTTCTTTTGATTTCACCAAATTATTAAGGTAGTCCTTGAAAATCTTTTGACCAAGCCGATCCCCATATCACGATTTAGTTATTAAGTTATACACAGAAATGCAGAGGCATTCAAGTTTTCAAGTGCAGTCTAATTCCACTCCCGAACTGTCATATTGACAAGAAATGGCAAAAAAAGTTAACGGAAGAATCCACAAAATGATCATTTGGCCTGAATCAAATCTAAGGTTTTGTAAGACTTGGTGACAACGTTACATTTATGATAGATTGTAGTATCTAAAAACTAGCAATGTCAGAAAGTGAGAGGCTATAATACTAATATTATCAAAATGATATCCGACCACGGAACGTTGTCTGGCTAGGGTGCATTGGGAGTGCACCATGAAACGTTACCAGATTTTGCCAACAGGTAGTATACTAACAGAGGTATTCCCCGTTAACGGGAATTCCCATATCACGAAACGAGACAAAAGTCTCAGGGGTATGACCACAAATTTCCATTTGAGGTAAAACAAAAACTAAATTTATTAATCAAAACATTCATCTCGCCTAACAACAAAAACCATGGGTTTGAAAGGACAAATGTACCCATCAAATGAAAGGAATAGTTTTATTTAAGTGTTGTACTCGAGTTAAACGAAGAAATGATGCAAAACAAAATGGTGAGATATTCTTGTTGAACAACACCATTGAATATAGAATGACAACAACACTTCATTATACTTGGTGCGTACGTTGAATATGAGATGGTAAATAGCCAACAAGGCGCATAGCGCCGAGTTGGCTATAACCAGTCTCGTATCCAACAAGCGCGAATGAAATAATTGTTTTATTAAATTCCTTGTTGAACTCTAAAAGTTGAAAAAAAGTACGAAATTCGAGTGAAAAAAGCGAGCAAATGCAAGCGAAATCGAAAAAAATTGGTGAGAATTGATGCGAGGTTGTGTTGATGTTGTGTTGGAGGTAAATAATCCTAATTCCCGCGTATCTTCAAATCTGGAAATGGTGGAAAACCTCGAGCTCCATTCTCAAATTCAAGTAATCTAACGGAGGTATTTGAAAAGGACAAAATCACACCTGATGTAGTTCCACCATTATCATCAAGCGAAATGAAGCGACAGGGTGTAAATACTATGGAGCAAAATTCAACATCAGAATTTGACATCCAAGTTTCAAATTTGCCTTCATTTTCACATTCGACACCGAAGTTTTATATCCAACATTGAAGTTTGACATCGAAGTGGAAAATTCGGCATTTCGCATTCGACTTTCAAGTTCAAGACACATATAGCGGACTTCAGGAACTTGACGAAGTTGTTGGACTTTCGGGGGAGGCTACATTACTCATTTGCATGTCGTTATACGGTCATGTCATTCCAAGTCAGATCGATACATAGTGAGTTTGTTCCACAAAACTGACGTCAGATCATTTCACTTAGAAATAACCATATAACAAATCTTTAGAATAGTTAGGACAGACTTAACTGAAAAGGGTGAACTTGAAGTTCCTTCATGCGTAACAGAACAACTTATCAACTGAAAGTTTAAATAAGGTGCCCTTTACGAAGGAAAAGGAACGATTTTTCCTAGAGTATTTGTATAGCGAAAATCGAAAAGTTCGAATACAGTCAGCAACGAAAGAGCATTTGTGTTAACTTGTTCTATCAACTAGACCATGCATTGAGCAGGATTTTTTTTACATATTCATTGGATAAGAATGTAGTCTTGTCTTTTTTCAAGTTAGACTGCTCACAGTCCCTGGTAGCGAGATATCTCGCTCTATCACCGTTCTCCCCTCGTCTCGCTTGCGTGACCAAAGCAGTGATTGGATTAACTCAGAAGCCCGGATTTTTTTTTTTTGGAAGGGGGGATACTCCCTTATATGGGCTATATAGGTATGCACGACCCCAAAGGGTATGGGTTTTTAGCCGTTTTGGTTATGTATTGTCAGATGCGCGTTTTGATTGGCTGGTTGGAAATATGAGCGTGTATTAAGAAAATCTGTTTCAATCAAGAAATTTCCTTCATTTCCTTCATTTGTCGAAATATCTTTGAGGAATATTTTATAAAAGCAATTGGGGACTTTTTTCCCGTATTTCCATCGTTTCATCTAAACACGAGGGGGTGTTGGGAGAATTCCAGACAGTTATGCAAACCCTCGACTGCATCTCGGTTTTACATAACTGTCTCGAATTCTCCCAACTCCCCCACTCGTGCGTCCTCTATTGCTTAAATGCTGAAACAAATCAAGCAATTATATATACTTGGAAATCCTAGGCTTGGAATGGAGTGATGTACCGTGCGGTTTCACTGAGCTGTGCTTATATCACTGTGCTATCAAGCCATCTGGGCCCAGTATTTCAAAAGCCATTACCAATATCTGCAATAAAATACAAAGCCAGGCTTGACTTTTGCCATTCAAAAAAGTCTTAGCGTTGTTTCCTATCTAAAGCCGTGTTCACACTCAACGTTGATTACGATCAACTGAAGTATAATTCAGGCTATTATATGCATTTCTCTTGCATTGGGTGTAGAATTGTTGGCGATTTCGCCACAGTCGCTTTTGCGTGCATTTCTGGACATAAGTGTGATTATTAAAAACTGAACTACGGATATCAGATTTCCAGCATTTTCATCGGCCCTCCGGACACAGCCTATCAGTTCATATACCTGCTGTACCTAATATAGTCAAAAATGCGTCAGCAATAAAGCGAGCTGGAAACATGTTTTCAGCTCTGCGAGAAAAAAAACGGCCGGCAAAAGCCGTTTTGGAACGGAATTGACCGAGGCAGAAATCGATGCTTTGGTGGAAGAGTTGTTGATCCTGGAGTTTTTAATAAAACAATTATTCTATTCGGGCTTGTTGGATATGAAATGTTCATAACCAACTCGGCGCGTTATCTATCACTTCATATCCAGTGCGCCCTCGTAAAATAATTCTTAAGTACCTGCACTGTTGAGACTAGTCCACTCACCTCACTGATCCAAATCGTAATTATTGGTATTATTATCATTGTCATCGTTATTGTTTTATTCTTTAAGGAGAAGCCGAGGGAGATGTTTGGGCCGAGACGAGAAAGAAGATGGTTTCACTTTGATGATGACAGCCTGTCAGAGGTAAATAATAGTCAGTCTGTTTTCACTCTTCAATTTTTGTTTCATTTTTTTGTTGCTCAAATGACGTACAAGGTGAGAGATAAGTAAAAAAGAACAAACAGAGAAACGACGAGAATGTTTGGATAAATGTCCTCACTTTCCTTTTGTTTGTGGCCGTGTTAAAATGGATCACATTTCCAATCAGTTTGGGCGGACGTTAGAAACGTGTAAACGTGCAAGCAGACATATTGCGGGATCGACGCAGTGGGCGCGATTCCCAGAATCAACGTCCTATGTGGCTTTCAGCTTCTCTAATTGATTGATTGATTGATCAGTTTATCTACCTCTCTTGCTGCTACAGCTGAATTACAAGGGCACCAGCAACTATATTATTGATATTTATAAGTACAAAAATTGTTTCGTTAAGTCCTGGCAACTACTTTAACACCGCTATTAACAACAGAGCCAGAGCGAAGAAAATACCCGTGGTGGGTTTCGGGGGGAATGGGTATTATGTTTGAAAGAAAACCTTTATCCCGGGAATTCTTCATTAACTTTTGGCACGATTTTTCCCGCCGTTGACTGAGGGGCAGCGAGCCTGGACGGCTAAGGGCTACATCATATGGCAGCCAAAGGAAAATGATGTTAAATGCCCTCTTTTGTATCGATTCAAGGGTTTTGCTCAGATAAGCCGAAAGGCCAGACGGGTGCTGCACATTCAATAACTTGATCTAACCAGGCTACAGTACACTTGAACCAAGTCCTACCAGGCCACGCCACATTTCCTTAACACTCTCAATGCGTATAAACGCTTATTAGGTCTTGCAAGGCCATGTTCGCAGTGCTTATTCCAGGAAAGGTCACTAGAAATAAATACACCTAACAACATAGCAAGCACCCTTATCTAAATGTTCTAGAATACAACTAAACTAAGGTGTAAACTGGAGCGTGGTGGTCGTAGATTTGCCGCAGAACGGCAAACTGTTTTGTCATCGGGTTGGTCCACCACCTGCTTATATAGCAAGTTGTACGTGAAACCCTCCATGATTTTAGCCAGCTGAGGGGGTGAGGAGTTCGGGCCGCAAAGTCAAGTCTTCTTCGGCTTCTTTAGGAGGGCGTAGTCTTGGGAATGGGAACAACCAGAGCTGACTTGAGTTGACTAGGGACCGGCGTCGCCTTGCTCAAGCGAGGTGTGTTACAAATCAGCAATACAAGGAGCACAACTAAGACGAAGACAGTTCCAGCACTCTACTAGGGATACAATCAGGACCACTGGATTTTCTTGTGTGTATCTCGCGCAATACCTTGAATGGCTGTTCTTGAATCAACTAGAAAGTTTCTCGGGACCTCCACGGCGATGTCGACGAGCGTCTCCCGAAATTCATCAGATCGTAACCCGATCAAGAGAAATCACGAAATTTTTTTTTTTTTTTTTTTTCCAGAAAGTAAATCCTTTTTTTTTCCATATTAACAATTGACAAGAAACTACAAGAAATTTACAAGGATCCGTTCAGACAACACAGTGCATATTGCAAAACTGATCTAAATTGAGACATTTCACACATGCATGCTACATTGTACTTGATGAGTTTGAACAAAATCTTTAGCAGGGATGCCAACCTCTGGAGATGTCTAAAATCTGGAGGATATTTTCCATCTGGTCTAACCAACCCCCCCCCCCCCCCAAAAGATTAACTCACCCATCCCCCCTTCCCCCCAAAAAAACGCACTCACCTACCCATTCCCCCCCAGCAGTCCTTCAGAATACAAGAATCATTCTATTTTGAAACGGAAATTTGCGGGGAAAACAGAGCACTTATGTCGATAATATTATTGAGGTAAACGGAAAGAAAAAATCTGATCCATCAATTCGTTTATACGGCTGTGATACCAAACAGAGCTTTGTTTTGTTCAGAGATGAAGAAAAGCATCAACCAAAATGAAACGAGTTTGAAAAAATTCAAATTTTTTTAACCTTGCGGGATACAATTGAGCCTCAATGTTGCAAAGTCTACAGAGAGTCGGTTTTATCCGGGAGATAGATTGATGACCCGTACGGGAGACCGGGAGATTCCTTCCGTATCCGGGAGACTCCCGGATAATGCGGCGAGAGTTGGAATGTAGTGCACTTGAGCATAGGCACCTAGGAAACATCCATGAAAGGAGCATCCACACCAAAATAATATTTTCAGCTGTATAGCAAGAAGTTCACTCTAGACATTATCTGCCGACTGGCCTAGGTGGTATTATCCTAAAAAGATGATTGTATATTAAGTAGATGGACTCCGTTCCTCTAGTATAATACACATATGCAAGGGCTATTCCATGTGGGTCCCAATTGATAAGAAGATGTTTGTTCTTAATTTTTATTTTTTGTTTGACCAAGTGTCATTGAAGGTGTTTGGAGGTGTGCTGGCATGTAAACTAAAACCATTTTCAAGTTCACTACATGTATCTGAAAGCATTACTGGTATTGGCAACTCATCAGATCAAAAGCATTCGCAAAGTTTGCGAGCAGGGTGCAAAACAACATGCATTTGTGATCTTTTTGCTTTGAATATGTTGTCCCTATTTTGTTTTACACAGTTACAACATTTACTTAAAGAAGTGGCATCTTAAAGGTCTGTGCTGGTCCAAAAAGTTTCATAACTGAAAAAAGAGTTAAGGAGTGGTATTCAGTTCTAAGAAGAACGAAGAAACTTGAAAAGTTGACAATGTGAAGCAGTACTAAAGAAACTGCTTAAAACTCTAACAGCATCTGTCTGGATTCTCAGTGACTTTAACCAGTCCTTTTCGTTCCACACTACCAACACATGGACAAAGTGAACTCATTTAAGCTTTATTGTGGGTTATTGCTGAGGGGAAAACATGGCTGAATTGCTTCTCGCACCTTTTAGAGCTAATAATTCACAAACAAGCCCAAAATAATACCAGGTGGACACATCTCCCTAAGGACAAAAAAACGAAAATGAATGTTATGTGCATGAGATGCATATTACAATGCTACAATCTACACTATCATAATATGAGATATGCCCTAGACACAGGAAATGCACATAGTCAGTTTTTATGGGGGCTGTGAAAAATTTAGTGCAAAAAGTCATTCTTATTACACAACCAAGACAAAGAAAACATGATGAGCTAACCATATAAAAATACTATAATACCACATAAAACAATGATCCTCATCTGTTTGCCTCTCACATGTTCTTAGGATTTGAGTCTAACCATAATTTTTGCCTTGGACGTTGGGTTGAACATAGATTTACAAATATGGCCAGTCAAGGGGGAAAGCAAAATACCATCTTCCAAGTTTTGACATAGATGTTGACACCAAGTGTAGTTGCATTATTACAATAATGATAAATCATTATTATTTGGAGATTGTGGAACCTAGACTACAATTAAGTCGCTCGGGTGACACTTTCAAGCATGTATTTTCCCAGTCAATAATCCTAGGATTAACAGGAAGCAGGGCCTGGACATTGCACTTTTATTCGCCAAAAATGGTCTTTTCCTCAATATATGGATGTCCATAATTAACACGCCACCAGTCTCCCAAAACATGGGTTAATCAGGTTGATTGCACAGAGTATTTTGGTGAGCAAGTATTTATTGATTCTGTAATCAAGCCTCACTATGGCAATAAACAATGTGTGATCACACTACTGAGCAACCTAGAACTTCTTCTGAGTGTTAATCTCAGAGGCCAGTCTTGAAACCAATTTACCTTTCGCTTCGAAGCAATGCCCTCAGACAGGGACAAAGAACTTCAATAGTTACTATGTAGTCCTGGCCAGTACTTGTGGGGGTTTCATTCCAACTTCACAAAGTTGACAAGGTGTTCTTTTAGGGGGGGGGGGGGGGGGGGGGGGGCCCCCAGGGGGCTGGGCCTTTCTGGGTGCAAGTAAGGAGGTGTAAGTGGCGATGGCAGAGTGGCAGCACTCTAAATGAACTGCTGCCTTGGTTCAAAGAGAGAGGTTTGGGAACAACATTCAAATACTGCTCTTAGCTATGTTACGTTTAATTAACGCATTGTAAAATAGGAATTGATTGTAAAGGTGATTTCCGAAAACCCTGCCCAAATTATCTTGTTGATGAAAACTGTAGAGATTGCCTGGGCAATACCCTAGTGTGACAAAAACATTAAACCCAAAACGTTGTGAACACTTCATGCTTCGCAAAAAAACAAATATGGAACCCTCACCGTACCCTCTGTTAGTTTCTGCAGCGACATATTCCCAAACAATTTAACTGGCGTTTGGCTTCTCAAGGCCAAAAATTCCACACAAACAACTATGTACACAGATCTGATGTGTCTCCTTAAATTAAATCACCATGATCGCCACTTCCAAAATTCACACCGTCAAGAGTTATAAAGTGACACAGGCAACAGAAGACGAAATCAAACGATCGGAAAAAGCATACTGTGCGTTCATTTTGCTTGAGGTGCTCCCCATCTGGCACATGCGCAGCGTTTTCAGCTCTGTCAATGAGATCAAAAATACAGAACAATATGGCGAGGCGGCTGGTTTAGCCGACCAGCGGTTGAAGAGAACATTGGTTTGCTTGGACCCGTTTTCATTTTTGTGGGCTCAAAATGCGTGATTTCAGTGGCAAGTAATTGAGTAGGGTGCGATTCCTAGCATTATCCTGAAGGCGTTGTTGGGGTTGAAAGAAGGACGTGGGTTATGACTTAAATTGCTTTTGTTGGCTCAAGGAGCTGTTTTTGCTACTGGGCACAACGGTGCAAAAGTGGTTCAATGAAACTCGCATTTATTTGCGTTAAATTACACATAAATCACCAGAATGTCCAAAGGTTTAGAAGAGTTCAAAAACCAATGGGAAAGCAGATACCTTATCCTACGAAGGAAACCAGTCTCCACCACTGTTATATACATCTGGTATGCTTGGGACTGAGCAGTCTAGTTAGGCTGAAGTGGCGAGTGTATTTGTTACCGATAGCACACATGGAATATGGATTTGATCCATCAGGACCATTCCCGCCAGAGGAGGGAAGGGACTACCCGCGGGTTTAGTTCCAACTGTGCTATCCAACCTAATTCTGTAAGTTCCACTACTAGACAAGCACATTCTAGTCAATGTTCATGACACATTTCTGATAATACTAGTTTGGAGAAAATCTGGAAAATCATCTGAATCTTGGTAATCATTTTCCCTATACTGATGACCTGCATTTTGCATTATTAATAAAGACGTGTTATTTTGAGGAAATAATTTCCATTTAAATGAAACCTCAACTATTACCAGATGGGTGTTTAAAACAATGTAAATGAGAGGCATCAATTATATTTAATTTATGGTCATTTCCCAAGTATCTGCATTTAAAAACGCCACCCATGGAACTTCTCTGAAACCAAAGAAGCTTGAATGGGTGCTTGGTACCGGTAGTTCGAACGTTGTAGCTACATGTGTGAGCCACCGGCGTCTTTGAAACCTTCCTCTTAATTTTGTGAAAGAAATTGTCAGCGTATCAGTAACAAAAACAGCTGATGCGTAGTAACATCTCAAACAAGTGGAAAGTCTGGCAATCCCAATGCACCCTAGCCAGACAAAAGTTCCATTGGTCGGATTTTCATTTTGACCAAATATTACTATTATAGCCTCACACTTCCTGACATTGCTAGTTTTTAGCAACTATAATCTACCATAGAATGTAACTTTATCCCTAAGTCCTACAAACCTTAGATTTAAATCAGGCCAAGAGTATTTTGTGGATCCTTCCGTTACACTTGTTTTGGTATTTCTTGTCAAT